>NC_057803.1:383834123-384034563 GCF_018294505.1 Triticum aestivum | reverse complement strand
TAGGTGAACCTCGGTTGGGGGTTGCATGCATTCATAGCTTAGGATTCTCTTCGTGCCGACATGAGGGAGGGGGGCTGCTAGCTACTTCATAGTTTGCTAGGTGAACCTCGGTTGGGCGGAGGGGGCATGCATTCATAGCTTAGGATTCCCTTCGTGCCAACACGAGGGGGGTGGGGGCAAGCAATATCGTGCTCTTTGCGAGATAGGTGCCAGATCGAAGTTGCATTTGGTATTTGAAAATCAAACCACCCTTTTCATACATAAATTTTGTCCACATGCAAGTGTGTTCGTGTTGTGACCCTCTCTCGCAACATTTTTCTCCAAATTTATGAACATTAGACAAGTCGGATGACTCATGACATGGTTCACTCGAACTAACCGTGTGCATTGCGCTCCATGACGCTTCCCCTCTCAAAAATATCTACCCGCCTGCAGCTTTTTCTGTTTGATAACACACGCTTATTGTGTGTTTGACCGTGTGTGATGTTTCTTGTTCTAAATCCTGCCTGCATCCCTCGAAAATATCTGCCCGCCTCGAGGGTTTTTCTGTTTCATAAACACACAGTTGTTATCTGCGGACCATGTCCGTTGGATTCGGATCATCCCCAAACATCCGTAAAATATCTTCATTTTATTTATTGGACTCCCTAGCCTATGTTTTCCCGTCCGTCCGATTACGTTCAAAGGGACCATATACCCCTAACTCTGGCCACCTACTATATATAACAGTCCAAATCCTAGTTCCTAGTTTCTCCCATCGAGCCGCCGCCGGCCATTTCTCCTCGGGATCCATCTCCACCTACCAGCAGCCAAAACCCCCGATCCAACAAATCCTTCCCCTTTCTCTCTGTGCCCAACCAATCGCCGTTGCCACCAGCCACTGGACCGATTCCTTTGGCCTCCTCTCCTTCCCTGGCGCCTCCTCCTCCTTACCTTGCTCTTCCAGCAAGTCAGCACCTCCACCGTCGCCGGCGACCGCTTCACCAGGACCCCCACACCTGCAGCCTCGCGCACGAGCTCCTCTGCTTCCTCACGCGCCACCGCAAGCAGCAGCACCACCGCGGCCCTTGCGTCGTCGAGCACCACCAGGACCAGCCCCAGTGGCACTCCAGCCGCCCGAGCACCTCCTCCTGCTCCTCCCATCGCCTCACCGCTCCCGCAACCAGGTCACAACGTTGGTCCCCATGTATTCTCTCTTTTCCCTGCTACTCCTCTTGAATCTTCCCCTCCTTGGCCACCTGTCTGCAGGTCGCCGATGCACCCGACGGGATCAAGCCGCTGGAGCACCTGCACGAGCCCTGTGTCCCCTTCCCCCGCGTCGTTCCCGGACGGCCACCTCGCCAACATCCCATGGCCCGAGCTTCGCGGCGCCATGGCCTTCCCGACATAGCCCGTTGCCCGTAGCTGCCGGATCAAATCCGTCCCCGAGGGATCCACCGCGGCCCGCCATTCCCTCTGATGCTCCCCTGCTTCACGCCGCTGCAAGTCCCATGCCACCTCCGCTGCTTCATGTTGAGCAGAGGACGAGGCATTAGGGAGCGCTTGCCTCGTCCAGCCGCATTGACCGACCCTGCCTCGCTGACTCTCTCGACCGCCAGCCACATCGACCACGCCCTGGGCCTCAAGCCAGGAGCAGCCCAGCAACCGGCCCAGCTACCTCTTCTCCACCGCCCGGGATTGGCCAATGATGAGCGCCCCAGCACCCATGTCCTCTTTTGGCCTGTAGCACTAATTTGGCCCGTTATGTTTTTTTCCTGGTCTGGACGAATTTTTCTAATTTTCCAGAGGCTGCTATTTTACAAAAAAAACCTCTTTGTTCATGCATTTAAAAACTCAACAACCATGCATCATTTTAAATTGACATATATATGTAAAATGCTTAGGATTCTATCTAGTTTCATAATATGCCACTTTCATCTATGTTTAAAACTTTTAAAATGCTGCTTGTTTAAATTTGCTCAAATAATAATGCTAAAATGATTTATTTCATATCTTAATAACCGCAGCTCCATTTTAAATAAACTTTATATGTAAATGAGGTGAAAAAATGCCTAGTTTATAATGGTGCACTTTATTTCCCTATTTAAGAACATTAAAATATGCTTTAGGACAAAACAGTACCAAATCTAAAATATGCTTATGAGTCTTTTATTTGGAATTTGTTGTTTGTTGTTCCGGCCTCATTTAAACTTGCCTAGATAGGTAGTTTTCATATGCTTCACCTCTTGCCATGTTTAACAACATTTAATATTGTTGGGTAGATAGACGAGAGAGAACTAAATTTGTAGATAGACGAGAGAGAACTAATAGTATGTGGTGTTTCGTCGATATGCAACTCGTTGCATATTGAGCTCCACTTAATTTGTAGTATTGTTTGTTGCACTTTGCCATGCCATGCATATTTAAACCGGACATGCATCATACTTGGTTATGCATCATGCCATGTTTATGTGATGGTTGTATACTATGTCGCTTGCTTCTTTCCAGGTTGCTTCTCTCGTTAGCTTCAGTTTCGTTCTGGAGTTGTGCGGTTTCGTTCGACTATGTTGGGTTGTCTTCTTCATGGACTCGTCCTTCTTCCTTGTGGGATCTTAGGCAAGATGACCATACCCTCGATATCACTTCTATCTTTGCGTTGCTAGTTGTTCGCTCGATCACTATGTCGCGCTACCTACCACTTGTTTATCATGCCTCCCATGTTGCCATGTCAAGCCGCTAACCCACCTTCCTAGCAAACTGTTGTTTGGCTAAGTTACCGCTTTTGCTCAGCCCCTCTTATAGCGTTGCTAGTTGCAGGTGAAGTTGAAGTTTGTTCCATGTTGGAACATGCATATATTGGGATATCACAATACCTCTTATTTTAATTAATGCATCTATATACTTGGTAAAGGGTGGAAGGCTCGGCCTTATGCCTGGTGTTTTGTTCCACTCTTGTCGCCCTAGTTTCCATCATACCGGTGTTATGTTCCTTGATTTTGCGTTCCTTACGTGGTTGGGTGTTATGGGAACCCCCTGACAGTTCACCTTGAATAAAACTCCTCTGGCAAGGCCCAACCTTTGTTTTACATTTGCCTAACAACCTATAACCTTCCCTTTGGTCTTAGCGAGCCCGAGGGTCATCTTTATTTTAACCCCCCTCCTAGGCCAGTGCTTCTCTAAGTGTTGGTCCGAACTGAGTAGACTGCGGGGCCACCTTGCGGAAACTTGAGGGCTGGTTTTACTCGTAGGATGTCTCATGCGGTGTGTCCTGAGAACGAGATACGTGCGACTCCTATCGGGATTGTCGGCACATCGGGCAGCTTTGCTGGTCTTGTTTTACCATTCTCGAAATGTCTTGTAACTGGGATTCCGAGACTGATCAGGTCTTTTTGGGAGAAGGAATTTCCTTCATTGACCGTGAGAGCTTGTGATGGGCTAAGTTGGGACACCCCTGCATGGTTTAAACATTCGAAAGCCGTGCCCGCGGTTATGTGGCAGATGGGAATTTGTTAATGTTCGGTTGTAGAGAACTTGACACTTGACTTAATTAAAATACATCAACCGCGTGTGTAGCTGTGATGGTCTCTTTTCGGCAGAGTCCGAGAAGTAAACACGGTTTGGATTATGTATGAATGTAAGAAGTTTCAGGATCACTTCTTGATCACTTCTAGCTTCTCTACCATTGTGTTTCTTCTCTTCTCGCTCTTATTTGCGTATCTTAGCCACCATATTTGCTTAGCGCTTGCTGCAACTCCACCTCATTACCCTATCCTAACCATAAGCTTAAATAGTATTGATCTCGCGGGTGTGAGATTGCTGAGTCCTCGTGACTCACGGATACTTCCAAACAGTTGCAGGTGCCGATGATACCAGCAGGTGATGCTACCGAACTCAAGTGGGAGTTTGATGAAGCTCTTGGTCGTCTTTATGTGTCTTTTCCGGATGATCAGTAGTGGTGCCCAGTTGGGTCGATCAGGCATCTAGCATTTGGGGTTGTCTTCTTTTATTTTGGTTCTGTAGTCGGACCTTGATTGTACTGTAGATGATGTATGTTTAACTTGTTATTTGTGTGAAGTGGCGATTGTAAGCCAACTCTTTATCCCTTTCTTATTCAGTACATGGGATTGTGTGAAGATTACCCCTCTGGAGACAAAACCACCATGCGGTTATGCCTCTAAGTCGTGTCTCGACATGTGGGAGATATAGCTGCATCGTGGGTGTTACAAGTTGGTAATCAGAGCCATCCCCGACTTAGGAGCCCACTGCTTGATCGAATAGCTGACGTTTTTGAGTCTAGAACAAAATGTTTTGAGTCTTAGGATTATATATATCGGAGAGTAGGATTCTTTTTACTCCTCAGTCCCTTCGTCGCTCTGGTGAGGCCTCCTGACGTAGAAGTTTTGACTTCCCTCTCCTTAAATTTCAATAAAAAAATTCTAGGATCACGCGGGTATCTTGGGATCGTTCCAATATTCTTGTGACGAGAACATTGTCCTTGGTGCCTCCTGACATTTAGGGGTTGTGGCAGTGTCCCAGGGAGTTGATCTCCGAGGTGTTGTCGTGACAATTTTATCGTTGCAGTTCTGGAATACCTGAGTTCGTCGACATCGAAAATCTCTTTTATGCAATTGTTGGTGAGATAACCTCGACGCCACCTAGTACTGGGGCGGGAGTTCGGGAGTATTGCCATAATTGTATAACGAATGCTTTTCGAAGGTTGAGGTACATGATTTCCGAAGGTCTCTTGGTTATGTCTTGAAGGACGGATACAACCGGATGTAGGGATTGTTAGTATGGGTGAGATATATTGCTTCCCATGTATCCCCAACACCTGATTGCATAAACAAAAAAGTTTCAGGAGTTTATAGGTGGGAATTCAAGTATCTTGTGGGATATCTTTCCAACTGACACATGATACGATATGTGGTCTATCATATGTTTGTTTTCGGCTTATCCTCCAAGCCAATCCTTTGTTTTGTTTTGGTTTGTGGTATTCGAGTTGCTTCAATGTCATGTGTTGAATCCATACCTGTTCCTAAATGGTTTTCTCATATTTCTATGTGGATGCTAATCCTTTGCGATCATCGAGATGGTCATGCCAATTCTTTTCCAACTGGTGTGTTTCTCTTCAAGTGGATCCGATCATTTCAACATCCGCAAGATCAACTCTAAGTTTTCTCAATGGTGTTAGTTTCATCCGTCCCAAGTTTCCTTTGTTTTTTCCCGCCCTCCCACCCTTTTCTTCAAGGTCTCAGAGACATCAAATCATCTATCCATTTTATTCATGTGAAGTCTCTTCATTCTTTTCAATAAATGTTCTTATCGGGTGAGTCTCAGGAAGATACTAACGGAGCTTCAAGTTATCATTCTTCGTTCTCTTTTCTTTTCCGGTGGATTCAATCAAAGATTTCGGTGTTAATCTTATCCCTTTCCTCATTTCACAATGCTTTATCATACAGGTGCACTTCTTAATCGCTCATCTCTCTCTATTCAGTTTTTCTGGAGTGCTGAAGATATCTCAAAACATTCAAGCTTCCATTCTCAATTCACTCAAGTTCTTTTGAGGATGTCATCTCATTCAAGCCATTTAATTCAACCGGCGCAATCGCTCTTTTAAATCATTCAACGGTGTATCTTTTGAGTGGGCCCTAACCCACAAGTCTTTTCCCAGGATCTTAGCTGACTTTTCTAATTTTTCTGGAGTTATTTTCAAATTCATTTCCAAGTTGGACATAATAATGAATTGTCATCAGTCAAATGTCTTTCTCCAAGATCTTTCAAATTCTTTTCATCGTTGGTTCAACCTTTCTAATTTTCATTCTAGAGTGCCTCAACAATTCAGGGTGGTGTTTCTCATCGTCATTCTCAACATTTGAAGACCAAAGAAGAGTTTTTCCTCCAAATCTTATCCGTTCTCTCAGAGATGCGAAGTTCAAGCTTGCTTACATCCTCTCATAATTGTTTTCGATTGTGAGAATTATTTTCACCCATCCTGAGTAATTCATGAGTGTTTTCAGTTTGATTCTCCGGAGGCCATCATTTCAGAAGATTTATTCGTTCTCAACATTCAGCTCTCATTCCCCAATTCTACCGGCCGTTGCATCGGGCAAACATCCTCTAATCGGCTCATGATCTCTTCATTCTCTTGTATCTAAATTTCCCCATGTATCTTCATTCATTTTCAATTCTTATGGTGGTTCGTTCAAGATTCCTCTTGCTATGTTCTCATATCAATTCATTCGTTCTTTCCAATCCTACCGGCGGATCGTTGAAGACCTTCCCAAGTTTCCGCCATATCCATCTTACTCCTTTCTACGACAATAAGTAGTATGCCAAATCCACTGCTTGTCATCAATTTAAATTGTTGAAGGATACGCATAACATAATTCTTATTCTTGCTTCATCCAAGTGATTGATTCATTCTTTCAGAGTTTGTTCATGATGAGTAAATTATCGGTTCAAGTGAGCCACCTTTCTTTTCTAGAGTTCCATGTTTTCCGCATTATCTCATCGTGAAGCTCCATCTAAGTCATTGCAACTCTTCACCTCATGTTTTCAACTCCTCTTTCTTTTTATCATAATTTTATTAACAGAGTTCTTCATGGAGGCTCTACATCATGGTTCGTCAAGGATTCCTTTCATTCTTCAATTGTCCTCAAGATTTCTCTCGAAGTTAAGATCCGCCAAGCTATACTCTCAAATAAACATGATGTTCAACACATGTCTTGTTTTGAGGAGTTCAAGCATTCTTCATCTTTCATTGCAAAGTGCAATTCTTTCTATCTTATCTTTTGAGGTGGTGTTATGTCATTTTGACAGTTTCCTTCATGTTTCATGATTCACAAGTTGGCCGAAGTGACATATTTTAAACCCATCATTTTCAATTCATTCATGAGATCCTTTGCAACCCATCAATCTCTTCATTGGACTTATCTTGGGTTATATTTCACCTAAATATTTCCCTAAGGATTTTTGCTATTTATGGTGCTTATAAATGACCCAAGTTCTTCACTTATCCTCCCGGTGAAATAAGTTTCTCGTCTCCTTGGTGATATCAATCCAATCTTTTGTTTCCGTAGTGGCAGAATTTTGCCCCAATTTTGAGATGTTTTCCATAAGCCCACAACAAGCTTATCTTTTCGTTGTTGATAATCCAACAACTCCGTTCTAGCTTTTCTCGTAAGTGTGCTCTTTCAAGATGTTGTTTCCCTCCGTTAATTCCATTCCATCCTTCATTTCTTCTGGAGGCATTGTGATGTTGCTATCTTCACTCATCATCTTGAATTGTGAGGATCGTGTTCTTTTCATGCTTATCCATTTAACAGGAGTGTTCTGTCCTCTGCTCAAGTTCTTTTTGTCTTATCAAGTCTTGCATCTCTTTTCAACCGGAGTGTTGTTCGAATTTGTTCTTCCTTGTTCATGTTTTCCAACGGAGTGTTTTCAGCTTCGATCATCTCCATCGTATTCTTTTCTCATAATGATTTAACCTCTCAAGGTTCTTTGGTTTCACTCGTTTTCCAAAGTAGCAACTTAGTTTACCCCTTCTCTTCCTCTTCCGTTTCTCTCCGGTGCCATCCTAGATCTTGGGACAAGATCCTCTTGTAGTGGTGGAGTGTTGTAATGCCCCAAGACCATTGCGCCAGGTGTCTTCCAGTTATGCGCGTTGTTGCCATGTCATTCGCTTGCGTGTTGCATCTTGCCATGTCATCATGTGCATTGCATCATCATGTTCTCAAAACTTGCATTTGTCTGGGTTTCCCAGTTCTCCCAGTTGTTCGTTCTGAGCCAAGACACTCGCACGCGCCCGCGTCACGTCCGAAATAGTATTTTATAAGTGGCATAAAAATGTTCTCGGAATGGGATGAAAGTTGGCGTGCGGTTTTATTTTAGGGTAGATAGAATGCTTGTCAAGTTTCATCGCATTTGGAGTCCGTTTGGCAGCCCAACCGTTAAATATAGCGGCACTATAGTCGGTCACACGTCGGACGTTTTCATTCTCCGAAAACCATCCCCGGGCCGCTCTGCTTCTCTATCTTCTCAGCCAAACCACACACTTGACCTCGTCCGCCTAACCCTCTTTGTTCAATGCATCGACCCCTCGCGTGCGCGTTCGAAAGTCGTCCCGAACCCGACACGGACAGTCGTCACCGTTGGATTTGGATCATCCCCAAACATCCGTAAAATATCTTCGTTTTATTTATTGGACTCCCTAGCCTATTTCTTTCCCGTCCGTCCGATTACAATCGAATGGACCATATACCCCTAACTCTAGCCACCTACTATATATAACAGTCCAAACCCTAGTCGCTAGTTTGCCCCATCGAGCTGCCATCGGCCATTTCCCCTCGGGATCCATCCCCACCTACGAGAAGCCAAAACCCCCGATCCAACAAATCCTTCTCCTTGCTCTCTGTGCCCAACCAATCATCGGTGCCACCAGCCACTGGACCGATCCACTCGGCCTCCTCTCCTTCCCTGGCGCCTTCTCCTCCTTACCTTGCTCTTCCAGCAAGTCAGCGCCTCCACCGTCGTTGGCGACCGCTTCACCAGGACCCCCACGCCTACAGGCTCGCGCACGTGATCCTCTGCTTCCTCACGCGCCACCAGAAGCAGCAGCACCACCAGGGCCCTTGCGTCGTCGAGAACCACCAGGACCAGCCCCGGTGCCACTCCGGCCGCTCGAGCACCTCCTCCTCCTCCCATCGCCTCGCCGCTCCCGCAACCAAGTCACGCTGTCGCTCCCCGTGTCTTCTCTCTTTTCCCCGCTGCTCCTCTTGAATCTTCCCCGCCGTGGCCGCCTATTTGCAGGTCGCCGACGCACCTGACGGGATCAAGCCGCCGGAGCTCCTGCACCAGCCCTACGTCCCCTTCCCCCACATCGTTCCCGGACGGCCACCTCGCCAGCATCCCAGGGCCCGAGCTCCACAGCGCCATGGCCTTCCCGATGTCACCCGCCGTCCGTAGCTGCCGGATCAGATTCGTCCCCTAGGGATCCACGACGGCCCGTCATTCCCTCTGCTGCTCCCCTGCTTCACGCCGCTGCAAGTCCCATGCCGCCGCCGCTGCTTCATGTCGAGCAGAGGACAACACATCAGGGAGCGCTCGCCTCGTCTAGCCGCATTGACCGACCCTGCGTCGCTGACCTTCTCGACCGCCAGCCACAGCGACCACGCCCTGGGCCTGAAGCCAGGAGCAGCCCAGCAACTGGCCCAGCTGCCTCTTCTCCACTGACTGGGCTTGGCCCATGGTGAGCGCCCTACCGCCATGTCCTGTTTCGGCCTATAGCTCTAATTCGGCCCGTTATGTTTTTTCCTGGTCTGGACGAATTTGTCTAATTTTCCAGAGGCTGCAGTTTTACAGAAAACCATCTTTGTTCATGCATTTAATAACTCCACAACCATGCATCATTTTAAAATGACTTATATATGTAAAATGCTTAGAATTCTGTCTAATTTCGTAATATGCCACTTTCATCTATGTCTAAAACGTTTAAAATGCTACTTGTTTAAATTTGCTCAAACAACATGCTAAAATGATTTATTTCATAACTTAATAACCGTAGCTCCATTTTAAATAAACTTTATATGTAAATGGGGTGGAAAAATGCCAAGTTTAACATGGTGCACTTTATTTCCCTGTTTAACAACATTCAAATATGCTTTAGGACAGAATAGTACCAAATCCAAAATATGCTTATGAGGTTTTTTTGTTTGGAATTTGTTGTTTGTTGTTCCGGCCTTATTTAAACTTGCCTATATAGGTAGTTTTCATATGCTTCACCTCTTGCCATGTTTAAAAACATTTAATATTGTTGGGTACATAAACGAGAGAGAACTAAATAAATGTATGTGGTGTTTCGTCGATATGCAACTCGTTGCATATTGAGCTCCACTTAATTTGTAGTATTGTTTGTTGCACCTTGCCATGCCATGCATATTTAAACCGTACATGCATCATACTTGGTTGTGCATCATGCCATGTTTATGTGATGGTCGTTTACTATGTTGCTTGCTACTTTCCGGGTTGCTTCTCTCGTTCGCTTCGGTTTCGTTCGACTGTGTTGGGTTGTCTTCTTCATGTACTCGTCCTTCTTCCTTGCGGGATCTCAGGCAAGATGACCATACCCTTGATATCACTTCTATCTGTGCTTTACTAGTTGTTCTCTCTATCGCTATGTCGCGCTACCTACCACTTGTTTATCATGCCTCCCATGTTGCCATGTCAAGCCTCTAACCCACGTTCCTAGCAAACCGTTGTTTGGCTAAGTTACTGCTTTTGCTCAGCCCCTCTTATAGCGTTGCTAGTTGCAGGTGAAGTTGAAGTTTGTTCCATGTTGGAACATGGGTATGTTGGGATATCACAATATCTCTTATTTTAATTAATGCATCTATATACTTGGTAAAGGGTGGAAGGCTTGGCCGTATGCCTGGTGTTTTGTTCCACTCTTGCAGACCTAGTTTCCATCATACGGTGTTATGTTCCTTGATTTTGCGTTCCTTATGCAGTTGGGTGTTATGGGAACCCCTTGACAGTTTGCCTTGAATAAAACTCCTCCAGCAAGGCCCAACCATGGTTTTTCATTTGCCTAACAACCTATAACTTTCCCTTGGGTTTTCGCGAGCCCGAGGGTCATCTTTATTTTAACCACCCCACCCTCCCGGGCCAGTGCTTCTCTAAGTGTTGGTCCGAAAAAAGTAGACTACGGGGCCACCTCGGCGAAACTTGAGGGATGGTTTTACTCGTAGGATGTATCATCCGGTGTGCCCTGAGAACGAGATACGTGCGACTCCTATCGAGATTGTCGGCACATCGGGCGGCTTTGCTGGTCTTGTTTTACCATTGTCGAAATGTCTTGTAACCGGGATTCTGAGACAAATCGGGTCTTTCTGGGAGAAGGAATATCCTTCTTTGATCGTGAGAGATTTTGATGGGCTAAGTTGGGACACCCCTGCAGGGTTTAAACTTTCGAAAGCCGTGCACGCGGTTATGTGGCAGATGGGAATTTGTTAATGTCCGGTTGTAGAGAACTTGACACTTGACTTAATTAAAATACATCAACCACGTGTGTAGCCGTGATGGTCTCTTTTCGGTGGAGTCCGAGAAGTAAACATGGTTTGGATTATGTATGAACGTAAAAAGTTTCAGGATCACTTCTTGATCACTTCTAGCTTCTCGACCGTTGTGTTTCTTCTCTTCTCGCTCTTATTTGCGTATGTTAGCCACCATATTTGCTTAGCGTTTGCTGCAGCTCCACCTCATTACCCTATCCTTCTTGATCTCGTGGGTGTGAGATTGCAGAGTCCTCGTGACTCATGGATACTTCCAAACAGTTGCAGGTGTCGATGATACCAGGGCAGGTGATGCTACCGAACTCAAGTGGGAGTTCCATGAAGCTCTTGGTCATTTTTATGTGTCTTTTCCGGATGATCAGTAGTGGTGCCCAGTTGGGACGATCGGGGATCTAGCATTTGGGGTTGTCTTCTTTTATTTTGGTTCCGCAGTCGAACCTTGATTGTACTCTGTATGATGTATGTTTAACTTGTTATTTGTGTGAAGTGGCGATTGTAAGCCAACTCTTTATCCCATTCTTATTCAGTACATGGGATTGTGCGAAGATTACCCCTCTTGCGACAAAACCACCATGCGGTTATGCCTCTATGTCGTGGCTGGACACGTGGGAGATATAGCCGCATCGTGGGTGTTACATACATACATAGGCTGCCCTGAGTTTCTTAGATGACGCCTACCAAGCGCCCCCTTTCCCACAGATCCCCATCACCATCCCCCACTCCCGAACATCATAGCCTAAGCCCGGCTATGCTTCCCGTGGAGCTTGAGGGGCGACTGGCCCAAAAGAGGTGTATTGCGGTCTCTTCGCCCGATGTTGCCGAGGAAGCCGACGACCATTACTGGTGGCAGACACTCAAGCAGCGGGCTAGAGTATGCGGGCATGTCTCGGCCACCAGCTACGACATCGAGGTCATCGACAACGACGGTCTAATGCGGGCTATGTCATAGGTTTAGTGGCCCACCCCTAACCCGTTGGGTTCAACCGCCGATGTCATCCATGGCCCCTCCTCTGGCTCGCTGTCAACAATTTGCCATCCTACATTGCCATCAGCTCCTTTTGATATTTCTGAAGGACACGTTCTGCGACACTAGCTTGGGATCCACAACTTCCAAGTCAGACCTCATCAACAGCGACCACGGGGAGGGAACCCTCTCCGGCTCTTGCAAGGGGAAAGTGCCCATCTGTGACATCAGCGAGGGCACCCTATAGCCGTGCTCTTTCAAGGGGAAGCAGCCCACCTGCGACAACATGGAGCGCATCCAGGGTCCGTGCTCCTCCCACGGGAATGAGCCCATCTATGACAAGTGAGGAAACCCATGATTTGTTTTGTCATGCCTCTTCACAGGGGGAAACCCATGATTTGTTTTGTCGAGTCTCGTTTGTAGTGTAATAAAAATATGTCTAGTTTTAATTGCTATATCTGGTTGTTTGAAGTATGACTTGTTTATTTCAGTTGTTCACAATGTGATGCTCTATATGTGCAATTATTTATTGTGCAGTACATTTCATCAATCCAGTTTTAAACATACCGATAGGAATGCATATATTTTCTTGCTGTTAAGCCTGTTATAGCTAGAATATGCCTCTTTCAAAGTTTTTTGATTGTTCGGTTGTTTGTAGTTAGCATATGTCCAGTTTCAAATGCTGTCTTTGGTTGTTCATAGTATGCCTTGTTTATTCCAGTTATTCACAATGTGATGTTCTATATGTGCAAGTATGTACTGTGCAGTTCAATTTCATCAGTACCAGTTTCAACAATACCACTATGAATGACTACATTTGGTTGTTGCATCTTGTAGTTAACACGCCTTTCCATTTTTATTTAATAATAACCAGTGTACTTAGACCGGCACAATACCAGTTTGAATGACTATGTTTGCTTGTTGTTAAATGTTGGGCCTATTGCAGTTAACACACCTTTCCACTTGTTTTTCTTAGCATGCTTAAACCTGCACACTGAAGCTTTTGGAGATTATTTTGTCTACCATGCATAATATTGGTTGATGTTTAGCCTGCTGTGCTTAACATGCTTCTCGATGTACCTACACAGGACAATTTTGGGAATGACTGATGTTTTCCATCAAGGTTAGTTTCATCCCATGGCTTACATATGCTCACTGTTCAGGATACAGGTAGCTGGTACCATATAGGTCGGGGGCTGATAAGGGACTAATTGGTGAATCAGACTTTCAACGAATATATCTGCAACCCATTTATCGTTAGGTTAACTAGGGACATATGTAGTATATCTGAGGCTACATAGCAACATGCACTATACTTAATGTCTAAATATGCAATCCTAGGCTACATAGCAACAAGGAAGAGTGCTACATTAATGTTCTGATGATGTCTAGATATACGTAGAAGAGCTGCAACAACAACAACAACAACAACAACAACAACACAGCCATGTTTGGATACTCAACTTAGGTAGAGGTTAGAATTAGTTTCTAGCTCATGACTAACCCTGAACTAACTCCATCCAAAGAGTTGTTTGGATGGCAGGGTTAGATTGACATTAAATGCACTAGGAGAACTAGCTCCAATTGGGACCTCTTTGGTTGGATAGTTTTTTTGGGTGGGTTATAGATGCAACTAGATCAAACTAGCCCTCGTGTTTAGATATACTTTAGGGATATTTGAGCCAGAACTAGCTCAAACTAACTATAACCCATGGATACACCAGTAGTTAATCAGCTGATAATTTGTAAGAATGCAATAAACTCCTTCCGGCCCATAATATAAGATGTTAATTCATCTAATATGTGAGTATATTGGATGTTATAAGATATTATAAAAGAGTGTTGTGCTACATCATTGTGCAATTGCTGTTTAGCTTCTAATATTAACTTGGTGCTTTTAGGTACATATGTCATTGGTAAAGATCCGCGCTTCGACCCTTCCTGTGTATGGGGCAATGAGATATCGATGAACCAGTATCAAGTGAGGAAGCTGATAAAGATTGTTAGTAAAATGGGTCCAAAGATGGAAATTAGACTATTTATTTACACTTTATCCAAGACAACAGCGAACAACAAGATGGTAAGTAAGAACTCTACAACCTTCTTTTTACCGCCCATAATGAGTTGTGCTAGATAACAATGTCTGAATCTTTTTTCCTTTGCAGTGGTTCCCAAAGCAGTTTACTTAGGATTACCTCTCAAACTACATGATTGGTGGGCATGCAAAGGTTAAAGTATTTCTACCAGAACACGATGATTATCTAGATGTTTTCATGAAGAACGTGAAGGATGGGCGGTCGGCCATCACAAGGGGTTGGACCAGAGTCATACGTGCCTTCTGCATGGAGGAGGGCACAATATATGCATTCCTCTTCCCCTTGTTCAACAACCAAAATGTATTTCGCCTCTTTCTTTATCGTCTTTAATAGTACAAGTATACAACTGTGGTTCATCATTCTTTATTTGGTTCTTATGTTATTCTTGAACATATGTACCTATGAATCGAATAATGCATTGGTTGTTTGAACCTGATGGATATGAATAAAGCTATAGCATACATTCACATTCAAATTCAAATTCGGTACAATTTTAAATAGCTGCAATTAAATTATGGTGAAATTACGCTCTCTAGGTCGTTACAGCACATGCGGTTGGTAAAACACAAACGTTTGCGATATACACCATAATCCGAGACGGTTCACAGAGCGGAAACGTGTGCAAGCATGCACACAGTTGCCGTTTGCAAAGCTTGTGCGATGTCAGACAATATCAAAAAAGGTGCGGGCAAACTAAACGTTTGTGATAGTTGCCTTATCGTACATGATTCGCAACCATGAACTATTTCTGATGAAGTATGCATCGTAAACGTTGCACCACAGAATGTCGTGTGTGATAGTTTTCATGTACGACGATGCTACGACGGTCTGACGTTTCGTAATCCTATCCGACACTCGTACGATGATTAGCTAATCTTCTTAATTAGTTATCACATACGGTTCAGGACAAGCGAATGTGTGTGATTGTATGATTATCATACACGTTCTATAATAGTGAACCATTTGTGATGGGTTGTGCATCGTAAACGTAGCACCACCTAAAACGGACTGTGATGGCAATGCAAGCACAAATGAGTTGGAGTACTGTATATGCATCTTTGCTCCCTATCCCTAACGGTTTCTGAGTCGTGTGGGAAGGACCCCCTATTGCCCACACTCACTTGGCGACGGTTCCAAATGTCGTCGTGTAAAGGGGTTAAAAACCGTTTGTAGAGCACCGACGCGTACTAGTGTTATGATATGATGTATTATGGAACGAGTAAAGAGACTTGCTGGTAACAAGATTGAACTAGGTATGAAGGTTGCTACGATCGAATCTCGGGCAAGTAACATACCAACAGACAAAGGGAATTACGTATGTTGTCATAAGGTTCGACCGATAAAGATCTTCATAGAATATGTAGGTACCAATATGGGCATCCAGGTTCCGCTATTGGTTATTGACCGGAGAGGTCTCTCGGTCATGTCTACATCATTCTTGAACCCGTAGGGTCTGCACGCTTAACGTTCATTGACGATATAGTATTGTATGAATTATGTGAGTTGATGACTGAATGTTGTTCGTAGTCCCGGATGAGATCACGGACATGACGAGGAGCTCCAAAATGGTCCGGGAGTAAACATTCATATATAGGACGATAGTATTTGGTCACCAGAAAGATTTCAGAAGTACTGGGTATTTTATCGGGGTGCCGGAAGGGGTTCCGGGAGGCCACTGGCAAGTGGTGGGCCTTATGGGCCAATGGGGGGAGCACACCAGCCCACAACGGGGCTGGTGCACCAATCCACCCCTTGCCCACGCACCAAAGAGGAAGGGAAGGAAGGGGGAGACGCCCCAAAGGCAGCCATCCACTCTTTCCTTCCCACCATGCACAAATATGGAAGGGGGGATTCGGCCAGGGCAGGCGCCCTAGGGGCTACCTCCCCTCCCCCCTCCACCTATATATATGAGAGGAGGGAGAGGGGCAACACACACCATGATTCCCTAGCAGTGTGCGGCGCCCCTCTCCCTCTAGTTCGTCCTCGGCCATATTTTCATAGTGCTCGTCAAAGCCCTGCGGAGATAGTTGCATCACCACCGTCACCACGCCGTCGTGCTACCGGAGCTCATCTACTACTTCGCCTGTCTTGCTAGATCAAGAAGGCAAGGAAATCATCAAGCTGAACATGTGCTGAGTGTGGAGGTGTCGTACGTTCGGTACTTGATCGGGCGGATCGTGAAGGTGTACGACTACATCAACCGCGTTGATAAAGCTTCTGCTTACGGTCTACGAGCGTTCATAGACACACTATCTCCTCTCGTTGCTATGCATCTACATGGATAGATCTTGCGTGTGCATAGAATTTTTTTGTTTTCCATGCAACGTTTCCCAAAAGTGGCATTAGAGCCAAGTCTATGCGTAGATGATATGCATGAGTAGAACACAAAGAGTTGTGGGCAGTGATAGTCATAGTGCTTACCACCAATGTCTTATTTTGATTTGGCGGTATTGTGGGATGAAGCGGCCCGGACAAACCTTTCATGTCCACGCACATGAGACCGGTTCCACCGACTGACATGCAACTTGTTATGCATAAAGTTGGCTGGCGGGTGTCTGTTTCTCCTACTTTAGTTGAATCGAATTTGACTACGGCCGGTCCTTGAAGAAGGTTAAAACGGGAAACTTGATGAATCATGGTTGTGGTTTTTGCAGAGTTAAGAATGGCTCTTGCTAGAAGCCCGTAGCAGCCACTAAAACTTGCGACAACCAAGTAGAGGACGTCTAACTTGTTTTTGTAGCACGTGTTGTGATGTGATATGGTCAAGACGTGATGTGATATACGTTGTTGTATGAGATGATCATGTTTTGTAATATAGACAACTGGCAGGAGCCTTAGGGTTGTCTCTTAATTACTGTATCAAATGCAAATGCCATGTAATTGCTTTACTTTATCGCTATGCATTAGCAATAGTCGTAGAAGCAATAGTTGGCGGGACGACCCCGAAGAAATGATGGAGATCAAGGTGTCCAGCTGGTGAGGATGGAGATCATGACGATGCTTTAGAGATGGAAATCAAAAGCACAAGATGATGATGGCCATATCATCTCACATATTTTGATTACATGTGATGTTTATCCTTTATCCATCTTATTTTGTTTACAACGGCGGTAGCATTATAATATGATCCCTTCACTAAATTTCAAGATAAAAAGTGTTCTCCCCGAGTATGCACCATTGACAAAGTTCGTCGTTTCGAAGCACCTCGTGATGATCGGTTGTGATAGACTCTATGTTCATATACAATAGGTGTAAGAAAGTTTTGCACATGCAGAACACTTGGGTTAAACTTGATGAGCCTAGCATGTACGGACATGGTCTCGGAACACTAGAGAAGAAAGGTCGAACATGAGTCATATAGTAGATATGATCAACATAGAGATGTTCACCGTTGATGACTACCCAATCTCACATGATGATCGGACATGGGTTAGTTGATTTGGATCATGTATCACTTAGATAACTTGAGGGATGTTAATTTAAGTGGGAGTTCATTAGTAATTTCATTAACTAAACTTAATTTATCATGAACTTAGTCTTAATTGTTTTTGCATATCTATGTTGTAGATCAATAGCTCGTGATATAGCTCGCCTATTTTTGATATGTTCCTAGAGAAAACTAAGTTGACAGATGATGGTAGCAATAATGCGGACTGGGTCCGTGATCTGAGGATTATTCTCATTGCTGCACAGAAGAATTATGTCCTTAATGTACCGCTAGTTGACGAACCTGTTGCAGGAGCTGATACAGACATTATGAACGTTTAGCAAGCTCGATGTTATGACTACTTGATAGTTTAGTGTGCCATGCTTTGCGGCTTAGAATAGGGGCTACAAAGATGTTTCGAACCCCATGGAACATATGAGATGTTCCAGGAACTGAAATTGGTATTTCATGATCATGCCCATGTTGAGAGGTATGAGATCTCTGACATGTACTTTACCTACAAGATGGAGGAGAATGGCTCAGCCAGTGAGCATGTGCTCAAAATGTCTGGGCACTACAATCACTTGAATCAACTGGGAGTTAATCTTCCAGATAAGATAGTGATTGACAGATTTCTCCAGTCACTATCACCAAGCTACCACTGGTACAACGAGGTGCTATACACACGGTTCTTAACCCCTTTTCCCGATGGCATTTTGAACCAACGCCAAGTGAGTGACTGTGATAGGGGGTCCTTCCCACACGACCCAGAAACCGTTGGGGATATGGAGCCATGATGCAGAGGCCTTGCCAAATGTAATCGTATGCGATGTAGCACACACTAAATTCTTTCGCACGTGTGGGATCGGTGATTAAACGTTTCTAATGATGAAGTGAAACCAAACGGTGGGTCATAATGAACCATTTGGGCAATAGTATGTAAGGCACATGGGCCAACATATGAACTATGTGCGATATGTGCCCCATCGCACACGAGTTTTCTACGGAACCCGTCTGCCATGCAAGACTCCATTGCACGCGTATCCCAAAAATTACTGTGTGTGATAGTGTTCTATCACAAACGGTTCAAGAGCCCCTTCGCACACATACAAGTGTTGCAAACCGTCTGTGATTTGTTGTGTATCACCGACAGTTGCGGCAAGAGTGACCTGTGCTTTTTGTTTGGGATTCCACACGTTTCCTTCAAAATTTATGACTGGGATTGTATTTTACATTGGGCATGGTTTACTTCGATCTCTCGTGTGGGATAATGTGGTATCACAAACGATTCCGGAGCCCCTACACCCACTTAGTAGTGCTGCAAATCGTTTGTGATCTGTTGTGTATCACTGATGGGTCCGCTACGATTGACGTATGCTTTCCAATGTGGATCGTACACACTCATTTAGTTGAACTGTGTGCAGAGCAATTGCGAGGTTAGAACAAAAATATCGCATTTGAATCGGCATGCAAAAAGCAAATTTTCCACAATATTCAATTGAACATCTAGTGTCCACAGGAAGTTCATCAGATTTTGCAAGAATTGCAATTGAACAAATGGCGGCTAAATTCCAATGATTTTTTTACACATATATGCATTACATAATTAATTATAGTGTATGAAATACAAAGACCTCATCAGATAGAAAACAATGGATCCATGCATATATGTTTAGCGGCTAACTCTTACTCAATGTTTCAGCAGAAGGCATGCTGAAATCTTCATTATCACCAGTGGGATCGATGTAGTGATTCAGGAAGAAGTCGCCGATAAATCTCCAAACCATCAGCAATTTACAAGCAGGGAGCAGTTTAGAGGCCCTTGGTTCTAAGAGGAGTTGCAGTATTTTTAAGATCATAATGTGCCATATAATTGGAGTAGAAGATATTAATTAAGATAGACTTACTGATACTAATTCGCGAGCATCTTCACAACTATCAGCAGATTTGCAGATGGAGATCATGTGTCTTCAAACATAGTATCCACAAACTTTGGTCCCTTCTTGTTGCTGAGGACACTGAAATTTTTTGTACAGAACTTGCGAAAAGGCCCGTGTGTTGCAACGGGAGAAAAAATTTCTATCATATCTCTAGCTGGGTCAGTTGGACAAACTGTGTGTGTGGCCGGTTGGCAGGTCATGAGATCGAACCCTCCCATCGGCAATTTTATTTTTTGCTAGCTCTCCGGACCTGGGTTTCTTCCGTTGGGCCAAAACAAGTGACAAGTAACGAAACCAAATAGCAACATGCAAAACTGAAGCGGGACCAAATGAAACGGGATGAAACCAAGAATACCACCTCCCTTTAATAGTAGGTATAGATTGGTCATGTATTTTTCCTGTTAGGAACAAACTAACCGGTGTTAGATGTAATTTTTTTCTTTGGAATGAAATAGAAAGAGGTTTATTTAGAAGCTTGAACATTTGACTAGCGTAAGAAAAGGAATTTGCAGACTATTTGATACATTTTCCGAAAATAACGGATTTCGGTGTCTTACCGGAGAAACCATCTCGTGCCTCTTGAACAGGTTCCCTGGTTTAGTTTTCCACAACTGAGCACACTGCAAATGAAGATCAATTTTGACAACAGCAATTATTGAACCAGATATGAATGCAAATTAATTTCAAGATTATAGAATTCAATACCTATCCATGAATTTCTAAAGATGCGTCAGACCCTAAGGGTTTGTTGACTCTGTGAGATAATCCATGTAGTAAACTGTGTTCTTGTTTGGAATAATGAATACCAATATCCAGTGATTGCTACATATTAAGAAAGCCATAAACTTACGAATTATGTCAAAATATGAAAGACAATCAGTGTATGTGTGGTTGTTTACTTGACTTACCATTCATGATATGGCCAGAGAAATGATTCTGCATGGGACGTATTTTTGAAGATATGGACGACCGTGTCAATGGCCTAGTCCCATAGGTCCTTACCATCTATTGTTGTGCTATTTCCTAATGTGGGATTTATGAAATACACACTCTCCCTTTTTCTTCTTTGCGCATTCAATCCCCTAAGAGGAATGAAATGCAGTTAGTTGTTTACCATTTACATCATTGTTGGGAGAAGTTCATTAGAGTTTGTTTAGTACTTACAAAATCACGCATCTAACAAGAGTGGCATCGAGCTCGTTGAAGTTGAAGAAGAGATGTAAGTCCTCAAAACCCACACTAATGGAACCAGCAACGTGTCGGAGATGATCTCTCTTATAGTGGACTAGTAGAACATGATGACCTGCTGACATTTGATCCATGCAATATTTATGTAACTCGCGGCAACTAGAGCTGCACTCATCAAAGTATTCACCAACAAGAAATGGATAGGCACGGACGTAATTGCATGCTTCAAGTATGTCTGCTTTAATTTTAGCATGCTGCAAAGATATTTCTTCACCATCCATGCCGTCAGAAATAATATTACTGCTCGATTCAAACAACTTGCTCTTAATTTGGTTCTGGGCGATGAGTACTTTAAGTAAGAGGCAATCGTTCTCTTTCCTCGTTGCTCTCACGGCGCGCTTCCTCGCGGGTGTAGCCTTTTTGGCTACTTCCTTCTTGGTACTTGAAGCACTTCTGGTCGAACGTCTATGTTGGATCACAGGTTCTGGCAAAACCCTTAAGGTTCGAACACTGGGGTGCGCGTGAAGATCTCCCCCTACCGATCCACGTCCTAACTAGGCTAAGATCTTACAGACTAACTCGATGAACTCGCAACACAAAGGACACAAGATTTATACTGGTTCGGGCCATCGTTGTGGTGTAATACCCTACTCGAGTGTGGTGGTGGTGGATTGCCTCTTGGGCTGAGGATGAATAGTACAGGGGGGAAGAACTGCCTCTTGACGAGAGGTGTTCTTGTGCTTGGTGGATGTGATTGTGGGGATGAACTAGTTCTAGTATAAGATGAGGTCGCCTCTAGTCTCAGATGAGGTCGCCCGTCTAAGATGAGGTCGCCCCTAATATCCGATGAGGTCGCCCCTAGTCTCAGATGAGGTCACCCCTTGTCTCAGATGAGGTCGCCCCTAACTACGGTTGTGGCTAGCTCTATTTATAGTGGCCTTGGTCCTGTTCCCAAATATTGAGCGAGAAGGGATCCCACAACGGCCAATTTGAAAGGGGACAGCTAGTATAGCTTATCTTGACAAAAGTGGTCTTCGCTTGCAAAAGGCTCTGGTGGTGACGCCGCCTTGGGCTCCATGGTGACGTCCGTCTTGCCGTCCTGCTGGTCTTGGTCTCGTTGCACCGCTATGGAAACCTTTGCTTGATGCCTCGGTACTCCGCACCTGTGCTTGCCCCCTTAGCACCAAAGAGGAAACAAGGACGCTGCGCGCGCTGGCGCCCGCCTGGTCTCGATCGTCACGGCTCACGTCACGGGAACCTCGCGAGGTTTGCCTTGCCTTGATCTCTCTGCCCCTCGCGAGCCTGCCTGGCGAGGCCGCTCCTGAGGAGGTCTTGCATCGTCCGCCTCGTGAGGGTCTTGAATGACTTGTTGATGAAGATGGGTCGTACAGGCGTGCTAGCAAAGCCACGCCGTGGGCCGCAGGTAGGCAAGTCTAGGGAACCCCGTTCCCGGAATGCCGACAGTAGCCCCCAGGCCCAAGGCGCACTCGGGCTTGGCTTCGAGGCGAAGCCAAAGGTCAAGTGCGGAGAGCCACGGGCCCCAATAGCCTACGGTCTTGGTCGACGCGTGGTGGTTGATTGGACGTGGGCGTCTCCGCTTCCCCATGCTGCCTTGGCAACTGCCCGACTTGACAAGTCCCTACGACATGCAAGGAAAACCATCATTACCTGTGATCGTGGGGGGCGCTGGTTGGCCTTCTCCTGTTATAAATGAGGAGGGGGGTAGAGCCCCCGTCGCCCATTTCTTCCTCTGCCTTTCCCTCTTCTTCTCCTTGCTCCACTCCTGCTACCAATGTCGTCCTCGAGGAAGTTCACTTCCATGGAGAAGGGCAAGGCTCCCCTCAATGAGCCCGAGTTGCTTCCGCCGAAGAAGAGAAGGTCCCATCGCCGCGAGGTGGTAGTGAGCCCGGTGGTGTCGCAGCCTTGGTACAAAAGGCCTCCGCCTGGGTACCCACTGCCCTTGTATATTTGCGGAGATGGTTCTGGAGGGAGGAGCTACGAGCGTCTCCGCCTGTGCCAGGGCCGTGGCCGCGGCGCCACGAAGGCGCACTCCGTCGCCCCAGGGGTCCACGTGACAGACTCCTCGCGCGAGTTCGTGATATGGGAGGCGATACCCCCGAGCATCTGGATTCGCCTCCTGCAGTTCTTCGCCGCCGAGATGCTGCCGAGGGGCCTTCGTGAGCTTTGGCTGCAACACGCCGACTGCGACTGGAGTAGATATTGGAGCCATTGCCTCCGGGAAGATCTTCACGACCGGAGGCTGGGGCGATATTGCCCGAGTCTGCCACGCGAAGGGCGCCCTCGTGATCCACTTCGAGTACGACGGCGCCTCCGTGCTATTCTTCAAGGTCTTCGACGAAGTAGGACACCGCCTAGAATGCTGCCCTGAAGGAGGTCGCCAGGACGGCGCCGCAGCGAGCTTTGGGCCTGCCGCAGGCTTCGCCAACACCTCCTCCAGCGACAGCGGTGACTCTTGGTGGTCCAGCGACCCTCCCGAGCTCATGGAGTCTCCGGCGATGAGCGACGACAGCTACGTGCCCCCAAGTTCTCACCGAGCCCAGAGCAAGGCCGCGGCGTCCAGCCGCCGTCGTTTTTCACATGGTATACACTAATAGAATGCACCCACAACAATTCAACACTGCATTGCAGAATTGAACCAAATAGTTAATTAAACACCACAACAAATGAACCAGACGTTAACTGAGCACCACATTGCACAATATAACATACTCCTAACAGAAGATTGGACAGTTAACCAAACCAAGCATGCTAGGAAACTTGGAAAATTGCACCCTGAAGAATTGAACATCATATTTGCAGAATTGAACCAAACAGTTAACTGAACACCACATTGCACGACATATAGAACATATACTCTAGAGCAGAAAATTGCATGGTAAAAGTAGATAGCACAATTCCCTGGAATTTGTTAAGGAAAGGCAGTAGTGAGCTAATAAGACAAGCTGAACATGGGTCCTTATAGTGAGCTAATAAGACAAGCTGCTCCCCATTGTCGGAGATATCGAAGATGATTGGCTCCTTGGACATGGAAGAGGGTGAGGCCTCCGCTTCCTGGATGCCCTCGTTGTAGTGGTGAGTTGCCTGAGCCGCTCCGGGCACCAACCTGCTGGCTCTCGAGATGAGGTAAGAAAGTGCAGCAGAGAAAACACCATGTAGTCTTTGTCGAAGGCACCGACAATGGCCTCGAGAAAACGCCATGAACTGTCATTTAATGCAGCCAACCGTGTCGCGGCATCGGCGCGCGAGGCATCGATGGTGGTCTCGACGGTGCGGTGCTCCTCCAAGATCTGGGGGTCAGCACGAATGGCAGCCATCGCGACCTCATCCGCGCGTGCGGCCGCGATTTGCTTCTCCGCAGCTAAATGCTCCTTGACATCCTGGCTATACTGCATGCACCATGTCTTAGGGCGGCACTTATTTCGTGGAGGGGCCGGTGAATTGGGTGGAAGTTGTCGTGCTCACGCCGGCGGTCGGGGCATGTGGGATGTGGAAGGAGGAGGAGGATGGGGGTCGGGTGTGGATTACCTGCCTGGATAGGCGAGGTCGAGCAGCATGAAGGAGGGTCACCGTCTAGGTGGCGGCGCTGGAAGCAAGGAGTGAAGGTTTCAACTTGGAAAGGAAGGCGGAAATAGGGGAAATGTGGCTTTTGGTAAGGGGGAGGGGCGGGGAGGTAGATATTTCCGCGGAAGCCGAAAATTTGGAATCGCTCTAGCGAAAAAACTGGCGCGCAAAGTGTCATCAGACACGGTCCCTTATTCAGAACTGTGTACGATATGTGAACATCACAAACGATTCAGATAGCTTAACCCGTGTCTGATGAGTTTGAACGTCAAAATTTTTGGTTCAAATTTCCATGGTTACAGTGGTTATCCACGTCATTGCATAATTTGGGTACACAAAGGAGACTACAGCACACCCACACTTCTTAATCAAGCAAGTTCAGCAATTAAATAGAGCTAGCTGACCTAAACATTACACTAAAAAATTAAAGACCAGTGCTCTTAATTAAACAAAACAAAGAGTACTACTACGGCTAGTGCTCGTCGATCTCCGCGGCCGCCTCCATGTCCAGCTCGCGTCTGACGGTCTCCTTTGGAAGGGGCTCCATGGCATCCATCACACCATACTCAACAAGCATCTCGCCATCCGCGTCCGCCATCTCTTTGGAAAAGGCTGCCACGAGCTGGGCATGGGCAGCCATGATCTGGGCTTGGACGGGCTCCGTTGTCGAAAGGTATGTGGCGGAGGAATGGACGGCTACTCGAATGCTCTCGGCGATTGCCAGCTCTTTGGCCGTGGCTTGCCGATCGTTGTCGGAGAAGCTTCGTGCGATTTGTGCGGTGACCTCCAGGAGCCGGGCATGGGCGGTCTCGACATGGTCGTGGGCAGCCTCCATCAGGGCTAAGGCCGCTACGGAACGGACATCTACTGTGCCGCTCTCACCAGTTGCTATCCCCGAGGCAGATGTTGCTACGGCCACGAGAAGCAAAAAGCGCCCGTTTTGGCCGCCTTGGCTACCCAGTTGCAGATTGCGGCCACACTCATGCACCTTGTTAGCACGCGCATAGCGGCTGCGGCCACGCTCTCGCCGGAGTGGGCCACCGAAGTTGCCCTCGTGATGTGGTTCCACGTGCCCATCTTTCACCAGCGATGATTGAACAGTGAAATGATATTTGGGGAGCGAGCTAGTGTGCTTGAGATGCCGGATGTGGACTGTTGCCTATGCACCTTCTCGCGTAAGCCATAGGCGTACTATACCCCGACGGTCCTCCAGGATATTTTGTGTTGCATCTCACGCTGTTGGTGATAATAAAATGTGTGCGATCTACATGATTTTTCATCTTGATATGAATTACATAATGGGGTCACAGCGGCGATGGACGGTGTTTTAATTGCTAGACCTTTTATCTGTAGTGAACATGCAACTACATGTGTGTCGTAGAAGAATTGGAATTAACCGAGGTTTCAATGCATTCATGTGCACAATTCAAATTTGAACTACATGCACATGCTCTAATGCATAAATTGATTGAAAATTCAAATCTGTGTCCTTGGTTTCATGCTTATGTCCCATGCAAAAAATGGGAATGAATGTCAAACACCCTGCCACGGTTACTAGGCCGCAAACATTGAGGTACCTGGTTTTTAAATTCTAGTAAATCCAAAGCTCATTTGGAATTCATGAAACTTGGCATGCTACCATGGAGTGGCATCAACATGCCATGGTAAAGTTTTTGTCGCATTTGGGGCAGGTTTGGTGATATGCTTCTCCCAAACCAGAGCTTTCACTACAAGCCTGATGGTTTCAGTAGGGAACGTCCCACCTTTGGGGACGAAATGATATCCATTGCCTCTTATTGCTTTCAAAAAATTTCTCGTGTCTACATACAACAACAAAAGTGTTGTGTCAATTTTTGGGATTTTTCGGAGTTCGTTTGGACATTTTTATGCATTAACTAAGTTTTCAATGCATTTATGTGCATAATTCAAATTTGAACTACATGCACATGCTCTAATGCATTTTAATTGGTTGAAAAATCAAATTTGTGTCCTTGGGTGCATGCTTAGGTCCCATGCAAGAAATGGGAATGAATGTCAAACACCCTACCACGGTCACTCGGCCGCAAACATTGAGATACCTGGTTTTTTAATTCTAGTAAATCCAAAACTTATCTAAAATTCATGAAACTTGGTATGCTATCATGGAGCGGCATCAACATGCCGACGGTCTCCCGGGCAAGGGGCTCCATGGCATCCATCGCACCATACTCAGCAAGCATCTCGCCTTCCGCGTCCGCCATCTCTTTGGAAAAGGCCGCCACGAGCTGAGCGTTGGCAGCCGCGACTTGGGCATGGACGAGCTCCGTCATCGCAAGGTATGTGGCAGAGGAACGGATGGCTACTCGAACGCTCTCGGCGATTGCCAGCTCTCCGGCCGTGGCTTGTTGACCGTTGTCGGAGAAGCTTCGTTCGATTTGTGCAGTGACCGCCAGGAGCTAGGTGTGGGCAGTCTCGACATGGTCGTGGGCGGCCTCCATCAGGGCTAAGGACGCCGCCATGGAATGGAGAGATGCAGTACCGCTCTCTCCAGTTGCTATCCCCGAGGAAGATGCTGTTGCCGCCACCAGAAGAAACAACAGCTGTTTGGGCTGCCTTAGCCGCCCAGTCGCAGATTGCGGCCACGTTCATGCACCTTGTTAGCACGCGCATGGCCGCTGCGGCCGCGCTCTCGCCGAAGTGGGTCACCAAAGTTGCCCTCACGACACGGGTCCACGCTCCCATCTTTCACCAGCGATGATTGAACAGTGAAATGATATTTGGGGAGCGAGCTAGTGTGGTTGATACGCCGGTTGTGGACTGTAGCCGACGCACCTTCTCGTGTAAGCCATAGGCGTACTATACACCGACGGTGCTCTAGGATATTTTGTGTTGCATCTCACGTAGTTGGTGATAATAAATTATGTGTGATCTACTTGATTTTCCAGATTGATATGAATTACAAAATGGGGTCACAGCGGCAATGGACGATGTTTGAATTGCTAGACATTTTATCTGAAGTGAACATGCAACTATATGTGTGTCGTAAAAGAATTGGAATTAACTGAGTTTTCAATGCATTCATGTGCATAATTCAAATTTGAACTACATGCACATGCTCTAATGCATAAATTGGTTGAAAATTCAAATATGTGTCCTTGGTTGCATGCTTAGGTCCCATGCAAGAAATGGGAATGAATGTCAAACACCCTACCACGGTTACACGGCCGCAAACATTAAAATACCTGGTTTTTACATTCTAATAAATCCAAAGCTCGTCTGAAATTCGTGAAACTTGGCATGCTATCATGGAGCGACATCAACCTGTCGTGGTAAATATTTTGTCCCATTTGGGGCAGGTTTGGGGATATGTTTCTCGCAAACTAGATCTTATCACAACATGTTTGAAGGTTTCGGTAGGGAACGTCCCACCTTTGGGGACGAAACGATATCCATTGCCTCTTATTGCTTTCAAAAAAATTCGCGTGTCAACATAGAACAACATGAGTGTTGTGTCAATTTGTGGGATCTTTCGGGTTTCTTTGGACATTTTTATGCATTAATTGAGTTTTCAATGCATTTATGTGCATAATTCAAATTTGAACTACATGCACATGCTCTAATGCATTTTAATTGGTTGAAAATCCAATTTCTGTCCTTGGGTCCATGCTTAGGTCCCATGCAAGAAATGGGAATGAATATCAAACACCCTGCCACGGTCACTCAGCCGCAAACATTGAGATACCTGGTTTTTAAATTCTAGTAAATCCAAAGCTCGTCCGAAATTCATGAAACTTGCCATGCTATCATGGAGCGGCATCAACATGCCATGGTAAATTTTTTATCCCATTTGGGGCAGGTTTGCGGATATGCTTCTCACAAACCAGAGCTTTTCACAACAAGTGTGATGGTTTCGGTACGGAACATCCGACCTTTGGGGACGAAATGATATCCATTGCCTCTTATTGCTTTCAAAAAATTTCTTGTGTCTACATAGAACAACAACAGTGTTTTGTCAATTTTTGGGGTTTGTTTGGACATTTTTATGCATTAATTGAGTTTTCAATGCATTTATGTGCATAACTCAAATTTGAACTACATGCGCATGCTCTAATGCATATAAATTGGTTGAAAAATCAAATATGTGTCCTTGGGTGCATGCTTAGGTCACATGCATGAAATGGGAATGAATTTCAAACATAAGGGCACCGTTGATTGCTGGCAAAACGTTGAGATACTTTGTTTTTAAATTCTAGTAAATCCAAAACTCGCCTGAAATTCATGAAACTTGGCATGCTTTCATGGAATGGCACGCGAGAAGGCGCACTCGAATAACAGCCAACAAAGGCATTTTGAAAAAATAGCTGCCACTTTAATATGTCAAATGGTTGTATAATTCAAATCGTGTGCGTTTTGTTAACTATTCACGTGACGCCACGTGTCTTCGTTTTAATGGCTATAGGAGGTGCCGTGCGGACAGCCATGGCGCAGAGTCTTCATTTGCCACTAGTCTTCAAGTTTGGTGAAGTCCACTCCGGGCCGGAGGAGATAGAAAATAAGGAGGAATGGGGCCTCATGGACATGGCCCAGAACGAGCTGGCCAAAGCGGTTGCTGCCTCCACTCCCGTCCCAGCTCCCATCCCCGCGCCCGCACTAGCGACCATCCCCGTAGCATTGACGGGCTGGCTGCCGAGCACTATCGCAAAGCTGGAAGCCGCGGGCGCCAGCGAGGTCTCCACGGACCCGCACGAGCTCGTGTACATGGTAGCACCAGCGCCTGTGCCCGTGCCCGTGCGCGCCCCTCCACCCACTGTGGCACCGGCCTTCGTGCGTTTGGCTGCACCCGCCACGCCCGTGCCCCTGCCCATGCGCGCCCCTCCACCCACTGCGGCGTCGGTCCCTGTGCGTTTGGCTGCACCCACCACGCCCGTGCCCATGCACCCCCCCCCTCAGCAGCATGGGACGCTGTCGTCGGCCGCTACCTCTCAGCGATGCCAGTTGTCGTCCTCCCGTGCCCCGCCCGTCGATCGCGTGAGGACATGATGTTTGATTTACAAGTGAAGAACATTTTGTGCAGCCTTGAAGATTTCAACAACGGCGTCCCGGAGGATGATAACGACAACGACGGTGCGGCACGCCGCCTCCGCCGCCGCCGGAGATAGTTTTTTGGGGTTTAATATTGTATCTCAAATTCTCGATCATATGAATATAAATTTGCAGTGTGACTGAATGAAAGATATGGTTTGAACGAACTTGCGTTTTCTCTCTTAATGTACAGACTAATCAAACAATTTTATTTTGAATAAAACGTCAATGGTATTTAAATATAAAACACTCATCGCAAATGTTTTAGTTAGAACACCCATATGCAAACTGCCAGCTTCCCCAGGAAGCCAAGGGAAAATGTGACGAGCAGGATTTGTGCATGCCTTCAACGCAAATGGCTGTTTTGCATGACCCATGTGCAACCCGTGAAACAGTTGGGTAAGATTTGCATCTGTCATTTTGGGTATGTTGCCATTTGTCAAACTGGAAAGATTAACATTTGTTTATCTAGTAACATTGCCATTTGTCAACCTTGTAACACTGCGATTTGTCAAAATATGCAACTAAAAATCACTAGCACTATCTAATTTTTGCAACTATAATCGCTAACACTGTTCATATGGACACCACTAGCAGGCGTGAATTGATGGACGCATATGCAAATGTACCATTGATTACATATAACAGGTCATCAACCCACAACGATAACGAGGATACACGTTGGATTATAGATCATTTCCAACAAAACATTCTAGTAAAGTAAAGTTTTTCTCACACAACAAATAACAAAGCGATGAAATGAACTTCAGCTCAACCACTCATCGGCGTTGGAAACGCTTGCTTTTTAACCAAAAGTGATTCTCTGGGAAGGGCCATCTCGAGACCAATGCAGGACTGATCATCCAGGCTGAAGCGGGCTATGTCAGGACCCATATTGTGATGGTACGGAAGCATAGCAATGACCGAGGTATAGATACAGTTGCTTCTCATAAATGATAGTAATGTTGTGTCAACAACAGCTGGATCGCATTTCACCATCATTGGATAGTTTTGTCCAAGGGAGAAGGTGTTGGCACTCGTACACTAGTATCCATCCGAAATATCCTGCAACAGATGTTGGAATAGGTCTGGAGAGTGCGACCATGCGATACAACACCTGCTTCCTTAGTACCATCAGAAGTGCCCTGTATACAGACAAGAAGAGGTGATCCATCGGAATAAGTTGCCAGGCGCCACTGAGTATATGGGTCCTACTCATCCTCATGCTCGTGATCATCAGCATCGTCATCTCCCCCTTTGTTATAAAAATTTTCAAGTATAGGTGGTGGAATGTTCACATGACCTTGGAAACACAAGAAGGTTAATTAGTAAAGGGAAACTAGCTAACCCGCATGCATGTGGATGAAACAATTATAATTACGGTGGAAGACAAACATACCGAAAGCATGATGATTCCATGCAAAAACAGTGCCACGAGTGGTGGCAGCAAACACAAGACCCTCATACTGAATTGCATCATAGTACTCATCCGTGTATAGAAATTGATTTTTGAGCAATATCCATCGAGGCATGGAAGTAAGGAAGGCAACAAGCTTGTCGAAGATAGCAAGAACTTCATAGTTCATGTAATCCCACGAGCAGTTAGGAACTCGACAAATTGATATCTTCCATAGACGACAGTCACCATGATTGTATTTGATCTCACGTAGATCATCTATGTGCTCAACCTCTAGGCAGTCTGAGATTTTTGGAAGTGGAGCACGGTGACGAGTGTACACATTCACAAGTTCCCACTCGTAGTTTTACCCAATATAAACCACCCAATCTTCATTTGCGCCTGTCCAAGCCTTTCCCTCAAGTGATGGAATCTTAACATCACACTTATCATTATCAAGCGGCATCAACTTGCATAAGGCGAGGCTTCTGTCGTCCCCGCGCCAGCCAGCAGGGTCATGGCAAAGAAGATAGGGGAGGTCAAACCGCTCCTGGACCCTTGGGTTGCTTGTAATGATGTTATTAGTTGAGTCGAGAATGGTCTTGAACGAACCTGCCATGCTAGCCGAGGTGATGACGTCACAGCGATCAATGAGTTCCTCCACCACGTCATCTTTCAGATCGGGGCAAGAATAACGGGTTCGTTTTTGACCTGTTCCCTCCATGGAGAAGATGATCGAACAATGGAAGAAGGAAGGGTGAAGTCAAATGCAGGGAGGAAGAGCGTGCAACAGCAGTTCCAAATTGAGAGGGAAAGGCGAAGAGATGGTGGACGGTTGCCACGGTACAAGAAGAGGCTAGTGCGGAGTGAGCGGTTGCCATAGAGGTCACAGACTAACGACAAGGCCGAGTGAACCGCATGCCATATATCGCACACACCTTGATCTGGCTGACCGTTTCTTTTGAGTTGCCTAATTAGAAACAGTTCATCCGAGTGAATCGTATGCTATACATCGCACACACCTTCATCTGGCTGCCCGTTTCTTTTGTGTTGCCTAATCACAAACATTTCATCCGAGTGAAACGTATGCTGTACATCGCACACACCTTCATCTGCCTGCCCGTTTCTTTTGTGTTGCCTAATCACAAACAGTTCATCCAAGTGAACCGTATGTTGTATATCGCACACACCTTCATCTGTTTTCCTGTTTCTTTTGTTCCTCCTCATTGCAAACAGCTAATTGAACTAAACCGTATGCCCCGCATCACACACACAACTAAAATCTGAACCGTTTTTGATGCATCCGTCATCGCAAACATTTTGCACCTTTTTGACGGTTTTTTACACCACCGTTTGCGACTATTGCATCGCACACAGTTTCGTCAAAGGGTCTCTGATCGTAGTGTCACGTTAGCAGCATCCTACAGTAGTGATGGCCAACGTGATTTCTTGAGGATGGAGATGATGGACGGAATTCGCTATCAGGCCAGAGACATGGAAATGGAGCGGTTCCGCAGAGTTGTCATGCGCGTGATTGCACGCTGTCAAGCTCTTCTGGAAGAGGCCCAGCAGCCCCAAGAGCCTCCCAGCGCCAGCAGCTCCGTAGGCGGAGGTGGGTCAGGACACTTGGAGTGAACGGCCGCAAGGGTGCCATGCTGATCATGGAGTCCGAGAAGACCATCGTCAGAAGGCCACCAGCTCAGCCTTTTAGCTTATATTTTATTATAATTGTATGCATATGTAGGTCGTGAGTGTTCTGGGCCTTGCCACATGTGGAATTTTAAATTATCCTAAATATGTAAGACAATTATTAAGAATTATTAACTGTTTCCATTGTAAATTTGCCTCAACGGCGAGCAGAGCGCACATAGGGACGCTAGAGAGGAGCGCGCTGCGGCTGCCTCAACGCCGAGCAACCACGTGGTCAACCATCTGGCATCAATAAATTTTGACCTTGTTTCTCGTCACATTGTAGATTACAATGCAATAAATAATTGCAAATCTGTTCACATATGAAACTAATATGTGTTCCCACTTAGCACCGGGCTACAAAAACTACCCACTCGAAAATTACTTAACAGTTCCTCTCCTCATCACCCACAAAACTGGTCTTTCCTGTCAGGTCATTCCACCATGACCGGTAGGAGGAGTTTGGGATGGACATATAACCAGGCAGCAAAGACCAAGGCCGTGGAAGCACTAGAGAGGTTCCGCCGTGAAGCCGCAACCACAGCAGATATGTCCCGGCGCATCGCGGAGCCCTCGAACGAGCTATCACAGGCACGCGAGGGCTCTCACAAGCGCATTTGTAGTGTCGGCCATCATGGGGAGACGGCGTTCCTGAAGTCCTTCGCCGGCGACGACGACATTCTCTCTAGCGTCACTACGCAGCAGGAACTGGTCGACGGCTTGATGAAGCTGCTCAAGATCAGTGATGCCTCGGTTGACAAGGAGACCGGCCTCGTCGAGCAACTGATGGGTAACAATGCGAAGCTCCTCAAGTTGCTCACCGAGAAGGAGGAGGAGGCTACCGGTTGGAAGATGCTTCATGAGCATAGCAGTGCCTCAGAGATGACGCTGAAAGTAGTCATCGAGGAACTGATGGGTGGCTTGAGGAAGCTCCGGATCGAGCGTGAGCAGGAGGTGGAGGAATCTGTGGCCACTTTCAAGCAAAGTCATGAGGAATTGAAGAAGGAGCTGGAGGATTTCGTTGCACGGCGATCCATCGACGAGTAGAGACAGTAGCGATCCAGAGCATTGTATGCAATTTCCTTCTTCTCTTGCCCCCATGTCTTCCGGGCTTTGCCGCATGTGGCATTTTAAATTATCCGGAATATGTAAGACAATTATTATTGCACCATTGTAAATTTGTCGTTGTATTATCTGTTGCCATTTTATTTGTGGTCATATTATCCGTTGCTCTTTGTGGCAATTTAAATTAGGGCGGAATACGAGTTGAAAACACAAACAAAGAAAATGCTGCCATGGGATCACAAGCAAACACCTCCATCCAGGTGCTTTAATTAACCCATTAATGGAGAAGTTGAGAGTGAGGCAGGCAACGGCGGGTGCATGGAGGTCAAAGACCTCGCTTCCCAGTGATCATGGGCGGCCTTGCTGCTCGCACGTGTCCCATCGAGCCTACGAGGTGGACAGGATGCACACGTCCCGTCGAGCCTGCGCGGCGGACTGCTCGCACTCGTCCCGTCGAGCCTGCACGGTGGACTTCTCGCGCTCGTCCCGTCTAATCAAACAGCTACACGCACGCCACCGAGTATGGTTAAATTTTGACACGGTTAATATAATACAACGGTTTGCGATATTAACGTGTCAGCTTTTTGTTTCAAAAAGGACTTCATTGGCTACTAATGTGTGCGCCTCTTCTCAAGCTAGACGATTTTTTACCACGGCATATATGTGCCATGTCATGAAACCATGCCAAGTTTCATGTTTTTTGGGTGACTTTTTTATTTACTGGATTTAAAAACTGAGATTCTCAATGTTTCAGGATGACACAAGTTTGTAATTCATTCCCATTCCTTAAATGAGACCTAAACATGCACCCAATGACACATGTACGATTTCCCACCCATTTTGCTTCACTGGAGTATGTGCTTGTAGTTCAAATTTGAATTATGGACTACGTTAAATGCAGAGAAAACTTAGTAACTAGTAAAATATACACTGGCCAAATGAACCCTGAACAATTTCAAATTTCAGCCCGACACTCCCATTATTCTGTGTTGCCTGTAGAAAACAAAGTTCAAGGCGATAAGAGGCATCAATTATCGTTTCGCCTACAAGAGGAGCATGTTTCCCTACCGGCGATAAGAGGCAGTGATAAGAGGGTTGCGATAGGCTCCAGTTTGTAAGAGGCTTGTAATATAGCTTCGCCCAAATTGGACAATTATATGTACCATGTAGTGACACCATGCCAAGTTTCATGATTTCCTGGTGAGTTTTGGATTTACAGAGATTTAAAAACCGAGATTCGCAATGTTTGTGGCCAAGCCAGGATGGCGAGACAGTTAAATTCGTTCCGATTCGTTCCATGGGATCTAAACATGCACCGCAAGGAAACATGTACATTTTTCTAGCCATTTTGGTGCACTTGAGCATGTATTTGTAGTTCGGATTTGAATTATGGACATTAAATGCCTAGAAAACTCAATTAATGAATAAAAAATGTTAAACGACCCCTGAATAATTTGAAAGTTCAGCACGAATCTCCCGTTGTTCTGTGTTGCATGTAGAAGAAAATACGAGGCTAGAAGACGGAGCAATTATCGTTTGGCCGACAAGGGGACCCATTTCCCTATCGAAACCACGAGGGTTCTTGCGACAGGCTCCGGTTTGTAAGAGGTTTGTAATAAAGCTTAGCACAAATTGACAATGTTTTTACCACGAAAAATATGTTCCATGATGTGACACCATGCCACCTTTGATGACTTTCTGGTGAGTTTTGGATTTATGGGTATTTGGAAACCGAGATTCAAAATGTTTGAGGACGAGCCAGGACACCAGTACGGTTGTAATTCGTTCCCATTACTGGCATGGGACCTAACCATGCATGCAAGGACACATCTATAATTTTTCTAGCCATTTTGGTGAAGTGGAGCATGTATTTGTAGTTCATATTTGAATTATGGACATTAAATGCCTAGGAAACTCAATTAGTGTATAAAAAGGCCAAACAAACCCTGAATAAGTTTAAATTCCAGCACAGATATCATGTCGTTCCAGGTTGCCCGTGGAAGAAAATACAAGGCGAAAAGAGGCAGTGATTACATTTCGCCCACAAGGGGAACATGTTTCCCTATCGGAACCACGAGCCTTCGTTAAGAGAAGCTCTGGTTTGTAAGAGGTTTGTAATAAAGCTTGGCCCAAATTGTACAATGTTTATACCACGACATATATGTGCCATGACGTCACACCATGCCACCTTTGATGACTTTCTCGTGAGTTTAGGATTTATGGGGATTTAAAAACTAAGATTCCAAATGTTTGAGGATGAGCCAAGACGCGGGTACGGTTGTAATTCGTTCCCATTCCTGGCATGGGAACTAAACATGCACCCAAGGATGCATCTATGATTTTTCTAGCCATTTTGGTGAACTGGAGCATGTATTTGTAGTTCAGATTTGAATTATGGACATTAAATGCCTAGGGAACTCAATTAGTATATAAAAAGGCCAAATGAACCCTGAATAAGTTTAAATTTCAGCACGGATATCATGTCATTCCATGTTGCCCGTGGAAGAAAATACAAGGCGAAAAGAGGCAGTGATTACGTTTCTCCTACAAGGGGAACATGTTTCCCTATCGGAACCATGAGGCTTCTTTGAGAGAAGCTCCGGTTGGTAAGAGGGTTTGTAATAAAGCTTGGCCCAAATTGGACAATATTTTTACCACGACATATATGTGCCATGACGTGACACCATGGCACCTTTAATGACTCCCTGGTGAGTTTAGGATTTATGGGGATTTAAAAACCAATATTCCAAATGTTTCGGGACGAGCCAGGACGCGGGTACGGCTGTAATTCATTCCCTTTCCTAGCATGGAAACTAAAAATGCACCCAAGGACACATGTATAAATTTTCTAGCCATTTTGGTGAATTGGAGCATGTATTTGAAGTTGAGATTTGAATTATGGACATTAAATACCTGGGAAATTCAATTAGTGTATAGAAAGGCCAAACAAAGCCTGAATAAGTTTAAATTTCAGCACAGATATCCTGTCGTTCCATGTTGCCCATAGAAGAAAATACAAGGCGAAAAGAGGCAGTTATTATGTTTCGCCCACAAGGGAGACATGTTTCCGTATCGTAACCATGAGGCTTCTTTGAGAGAATGTGACGCCCTTGATTTGACCATACACTAATCATGCACGCAAACGTGTACGATCAAGATCAGGGACTCACAAGAAGTTATCACAACACAACTCTAAAAGTAAGTAAGTCATAAAAGCATCATAATACAAGCCAGGGGCCTCGAGGGCTCGAATACAAGTGCTCAATAATAGACAAGTCAGCGGAAGCAACAATATCAGAGTACAGACATAAGTTAAACAAGTTTCCATAAGATGGCTAGCACAAACTGGGATACAGATCGAAAGAGGCGCAGGCCTCCTGCCTGGATAGTCCAAAACTACTCCTGGTCGTCAGCGGCGGTCTGCACGTAGTAGTAGGCACCTCCGGTGTAGTAGGAGTCGTCGTCGACGGTGGTGTCTGGCTCCTAGGCTCCAGAATCTAGTTGCGACAACCAAGAAGAAAGGAAAGGGAGAAAAGGGGGAGCAAAGCAACTGTGAGTACTAATCCAAAGTACTCGCAAGCAAGGATCTACACTACATATGCATTGGTATCAATTAAATGAATAGCATCTATGGACTGAACTGCAGAATGCCAGAATAAGAGGGGGATAGCTAGTCCTATCGAAGACTACGCTTCTGGCATCCTCCATCTTGAAGTAGTACAAGAGAGTAGATGGTAAGTTAACCAAGTATCATCACATAGCATAATCCTATCTGGTGATCCTCTCCTCGTCGCCCTGTGAGGGAGCGATCACTGGGTTGTATCTGGCACTTGAAAGGGTGTATTTTATTAAGTATCTAGTTCTACTTTTCATAAGGTAAAGGTACAACTTCGGGCCATCCTTTTACCGAGGGAAACGGCTATTCCAATAGATAAACTTTCCTGCAGGGGTGCACCTCATTACCCAACACGCTCGATCCCTCTGGACGGACACACTTTCCTGGTCATGCCCGGCCTCGGAAGATCAACACGTGCAGCCCCACCTAGGCATAACAGAGAGGTTAGCACGCTGGTCTAAATCCTATGCGCACAGGGGTCTGGGCCCATCGCCCATTTCACACCTGCATGTTGCGAACGCGGCTGAAAGCAGACCTATCTCCCTTAATACAAACGCAGGCTTATGGTCCAATCCGGCATGCGCCGCTCAGTTGCTGATGTCAAGAAGGCTTCGGCTGATACCACAACATCGAGTGCCCATAACTGTTCCCGCATAGTTGGTTAGTGTGTATAGGCCACACTACAAAAAAAGACACATCCGTGACATTTTGGGCCGAACGAATTTTTTTTCTGTCATACTTATGACACTTCTATGACGATAATTGTGACAAAACCCGGTATCATCATAGATGTGGTGGGCTCCTATTTCTATGACAAAAATTCATGATAGAAAATGGGCTTTTCGTCCTAGGCGGGCCGGAGACACAGCTGCATGACATTATTTGGGTCGTCCATGACGGAAAAAAACTATGGTAGAAGCGAGGGCGAGGAAAATATTGGATTGTTCCCGGTTACGGGGGGTGGTCGGTGGCGAGAGATGCATGGAGGTTTGCGCATTTCTCTCGTACATGCACCCGAGCGAGGCGTTGGGCTCTAACTAAACCCGAGCGAGGCGTTCGCCTACTGAACCCGAGCGATTGCACTGCAGCCTACGCGTTACTGAACCCGACCGATCGATCGATGGTTGTTAACTGAACCCGATCGAGTGATTCCTTCGCTACTGCTGCTAACTGAAGCCGATCGATGCTACCTCTTGATGAACAGTGAGCGTTGCTGGGGGAGTTTGGATGAACAGTTCCCAGTGGGGGTGGATGAACAGGACCACGTGGTGTTGCCTCTGGATGAACAGGACCCCGATTGATCGAGCCGGTTGGGGCTGGATGAACAGGACCCCATGGAGGGTTGGATGAATAGGACCACCCCGTGGAGGGCTGGATGAATAGTAGATGGTGGAGGGCTGGATGAACAGTAGCCCATGGAGGGGTGGTTGAACAGGAGCCCGTGGAGAGTGTTGATTGAACAGTAGCCGGTGAAGTAGCACGCCGTGGAGGCTGGATGAACAGGAGCCCGTGGATGAACAGTCACAGGTGGAGGTTGTAACAGCTTGGATTTTTGCCATTTTCTTTTTCCTTTGATTTTCCTGGATTTCCTATTTTGTTTTGCTTTTGCGTGCCTATGTGGTTCTGAAACTTGGGAAGATCATGTATTCCTAGGTTTTATAGTGGCTTGTCACCCTCTTCATCATCCCAAGATCATGTCATTTCCATCCTTGACCTAACCCAAAATTCTTTTGTTGGGAATATTCCTTTTCTGATAAAAGGAATAACCCTTGAAACCCTAGGTTGTGAAGCAACCTATATTTCTGTCACTCCTAGAATTCCCAAATAATGGTCATAAATTGTTTGGGTCCTATCTTGCTCAAATATGGCAAAATATTTCATTGCCATGTTCAAAAATAATTCTCCAATAATTCTTTTCCTATTCTGTCCTAAATGGCACATTGTGAGGCAAGTGCTATTTATCTTTGCCCATTTGAACCCAAACTTCTTGTTCAGCTTTTCCTATCCATATCATTGGCGCATGGCAAAATTCAACTCAATTTGCCTAGTAAATATTCCTGAGCAATTTTTCAAAGTTCCTGTCTGAGGAAAGTGATTGTGAAGTAAGTACAAGCTAGGCATATCCAAATGAGTTGCAATTTTGCAAGGACCTTTATATGATCTAATCATGGCTCTCCACAGAATATGATCTCATGTAACTCATCTATGTGAGCCCAGCTCCAAATCTTAGTTTCTGGTCAGATTTTCAGTTTGTGAAGCAACTATATTTTATATTGCTTCAATTGAGCTGAAACTTTACTAGGACATGCTTCTATCTATATCAACTCCTCCCACCAAGTTTTACCTCAATTGGTTAATCCAATTACCCTGTGTAATTTTTCCAAGTTTCTGTCCAGAATGAAGCTTTGTGAAGCAAGTGCCACCAGGGCATGAAACTTTTACAGCAGCTTCATATCATCATATAACCCCTCTCTGCCAAATTTCAGCTCACAGAGATCAAGTATGTGAGTGCATCATCCAAATCCCCAATTCTGGATAGTATTGCACTTTCCGCTGTAACCACCATCTAAACTCCTCCTCTTAGTCTGATTTTTGGTGATCAGCATCACCTTAGTATGTGATCATCATCAGAAAAACTCTTTACCACGTTACCAAGCTGGTTTAACCACAACAAGTTACAAACACCTTCTTACTGATTTACTTTTGGAGCTAAGTGCAAATCTCTTCTTTGCCCCAGAACTAATTTATTTCCTCATTTTGATTGAGGGCACCAAGGTCCATCCACTAGACATGGTTGGCCTCGCCAAAATGCGCCGCTTGTGCCAGTGCGCGTGGTGATCACGCTTGCGCCATGGCTGCAGGCATGCTCTGGCTTGTTCCGGCCACTATGCTCGTCTCCTCCCTCCTCGTCTCGACCTCAAACCTTGTCCAGGAGCTCTCCCGTGCTCGACTGCGTCGCCCTACATCAGTGCCTCGTCATGGTTCGCCATTAATGCGTCGCAAACGCCATGCCCGTGCCATGCCCTATCTCTGCCCGCCATTAAAGCTTGGTCTGGAGCTCGCTGGTGAGCTCCAGAGCCTTCCCCGCAGCTATTTAAGCATGCCCCGAGCGCTCCCGCAGCTCACCCATCTCTCCCTTGCCTCATTTGCTCTCAAGAATCGCCTCATCTTACCATTGTTTGCCGTCATCCACCATGGCTGCCTCGGCCTCGGCTTGGTTCCGACCAACCCGACTCCCCCTCGTCCCACTGAGCCTCCCCATCCCACCAGCTCGTCGTCGGAGTCCCTCTGGCCGCACCTCCCAGAGCTTGGCCGTTGCCATTGCTCTCGGCCACCACCTCGACCGAGCCCATCCGGTGCTCCTCTTTCCCTCACGTCGCCACCAGAGCCTCCACCACCCTCCGGCGAGCCTCCCCAAGCCCTCCACCTCACCTCCCCGCCGCCGGAGACCCTTGCTGATCACCACCATGCCCGCCCCTGCCTCTCGGGTCTCCTCCGTCCCCGCATCCTCCACTCCTCCCCGGCGGCCACCCTGCACCAGAACAGAGACGCCTCTACCTCGCGGTCCTGCCGATGGTCTTCGTCTGGCCAGAGATGACCGGAGCAGGCCGGTCCCCTCGCCACCCCTCCCCTGCTCTGCCTTTGTTTCATAGAAGAAACAGGGCGAGCGGGAGGTAGAGGACAAGCGCCCGTGCCCCCTCCTCCTGCCCCTAGGCCCCACGCGCCAGTGGCCCAGGCGCCTCATCCCACGTGGCAAGTGGAGACGGTTTTTCCAGAGTAAGTCTCCTCTTTTCTAAAAGCGTATTCTGTTTCTACTTCGGTCAGAAGTATGTTTTCTAAGTCAGAAAGCATATTTTCTCAAATCTGTTTCTGCCTTATCCACTCAGGGACCCGTTGGTGATAATTTTTTCACGGATTAGTCCCTGTTCTTCCAACCTTCACAACTTTTCAACCGTAAGTCCGATTGAGGTGAAAACAACGCTCACTTCTTCATATCGTCAAGCTCTATCTTTTGGTAACATTTTCACTAGGTGTTCTCACAGTGAAAATGACCATTTTGCCCTTGCCTCTAATCAGCCCTCCGAGAGAAAACCGTCCGACGTTTCGTTCCGCGGCTTCACCGGACTTCTTCCTGGAGTCTCCGTCACCCCAGGCAAGCCACAATACCCACTTGCATGATAGTCATGCAGTAGCCATGGTTTTTAACTTCAATATTTATTAAATGTTTGCTTGTTTAAAATATGGTTATAGTTGTTTTGGTAATGCTTATGGATTCATGCTTACTTTCTTGCTATGTTGTTAAGCACCTGGTTGTCATGCCCTGATAGTTGTTAGTATTCCTTTCATATGCTTATGCTTGCTAGTAGTACATGTTGATGTTGGTAATGGTCTTTCGTGCATGACTGCCGTCTGTCCCGAGTACCGTTGTTATGCTTGTTCCATTGCGTCCAGTTGGTTTAATGCTTGCATGATGGCATTTCAGATATGTTCTAGCATGATGTTTATTGTTGATGGTAGTGGTCATGTTATGCTTTTAGTAGTGTTGTACTGGTAATATTCATGATGTTCATTATTCCATGCTCAGTTGGAGATGATTCATTGTTGATATCATGGCTAGTTATGTAGCGCCCATGCTTATGTTGATATCATGCTCATACATTGTAATTGTATCATGTTATTTTATCATGGCTCAACATATTTGCATTCAAGTTTAACCAGATTAAATTGAACTTGAACACCTGTTGGCTGAGTCATGGTGCCACCATATCAAACTGACCAGTGCAACCACGCTTACCTTTATGGGAAGGTCCTAACTGGGTCTATTGTCGTTCCTCTCGCCGGTGCCTCCAACTAGGGAAGGTTATGGGCATGCGGTACCCTGGCCCGGTAAGCAGACATAACCTTGTGTGCTCGTTGTTGTTATTATTATGGATCCGGTCCCCGTGAGGGACGTTTGGCCACGACGGTGGCCCTTGTGTCTTTGGTAGACACGGGGCCACCCAGGACTAGCCCAGTTGGGAGTGGGTCGGAGTGGCCGGGAGAGTGTCATGACAATAGAGCGGTTTTGTCAGAACGTTGTTGGTCCACCCGAATGGGAGTGCGAGGCCATGGGTTCCGTAGTGTGGGTACAGTGTACTAACCTCTACATAGTGTATATTAAATCTATCGATAGCCGCGCCCGCGGATAAGGGCCCAGTTCATAGTTGGTCACATTATGAGTCAACAGTAATAATAATAATGTGCTTAATAACAACCACGGTTCGATGAGGAGATAAGTTGGTTGTGATCGCCGGAAGGATCATGGTTTGAGACCAGGTGTTGGTCGTGGTTGGGATCGCCGGAATGATCACCGTGGTATCGAGGATACCGAGTTGTTGGATATTCGTGATGTTGTGCGAGAATCGTGGGTAAATATCAAGCTCCTTGTGGTCATTTGATGATTACGACGGTATTGTTTATACCAACCTTGATTTGATCCTGAGATGATCGTGTAATGTCCGAAGTTGGTAAGTGATGCATGTGATGGTTACGAGGTAACCCGAGCAGAATAAATGGTGCATGTAGTGTCATCATGTTGCATGCTAGTATCATCAAATTTATATGTTCATGCCATGATCATATTGTTCTAGCAGTATTATGTTCATCTAATTCATGTCATGTTTTTCTGATGATCTCATGATAATTCCTGCTTAACCTGTAATTGCCATGTTGTTGTTTGTCTTGAATGCTTCTGGTTATTGTGAGCTTGCAAGTAAATTCAATGTACTGACCTGGCGTGTCATGCCAGTTTGCAGGTCGTGCCTGGATTGCTTGCTTGTTGGTGTTGTTCCTGTGTTCGCTAACTAGGAAAAACGTTCCAGCCAGAGTCCCTGCGGATTGGAGTCCATCATCGTGGTTCGTTGTTCTGCTGCCAGTAGTTGTTATGCTGCTTCGAGTTGTTATGCTGCTTGTATAGAGAAACTGTGGTTGGCGTAGTGTCGCCGTACCGATGTTATTCATTGTAATATTGGAACCCTTGTATTCGTATTCGTGTTGTAATAGAGAGCTGGTTTGTTCTATACTAAGCAGTGCCATATTACAGAAGACTTCACTTCGATCTCTAGGCTGGAATACGGGGTGTTCCTGTTTTCTCTGAGCCGGGGTGCCACAGAGGCTGGAGGAGGTCGACTGTGGATGAATAGTAGTCCGTGGAGGCTGGAGGGGGTCGACGGTGGAGATGAATAGTATCCCGTGGAGTCCTGTTTTGCGGTACGCCACACCCCTCCCGATGAACAGGACCCCTGTTTCGATCGTAGCGCTCCAACACAAGTCCGTTTTCTCCGTTTTGCGGTACGCCACACCCCTCCAGATGAACAGGACCCCCGTTTCGACCGTAGGAGGTCTGTTTCCTCCGTTTTGCGATACGCTAGACCTCTCCTGATGAACAGGATCCTGTTTCGACCGTGGCCGGTCAAACACAAGGACGTTTCCTCCGTTCTGCGGTACGCCAGGTCTCGTTTTCATCGGTTGTTCCGTCCAAGCCCTCACGATGAACACGATGACGCATTCCGTCCCGACCCAGCCGGTTGGCTCCCCATGAACACGATGACGACGTTGTTTCTCTGTTCTGACCCAGCCATGTACACGAGCCCTGGCCATACGTACGCGCGAGTAGGTGTTCGGGACCCCGCCCATATGTACGTGTGTGGCCGTATTTACTTTCTTACACCCTAGCCACTGTACATACGTGTACATGCTACATGCGTGCCTCTACATCGACCAGTATGTGCATACACATTGGCGAACAGAATGACAACGCTACGTACGCTTCGACTAGGTGGGTCCCGACTGTCAGGCACTTCCTTGCATGGGAAGATGTAGCTGGTGGGTGCCAGTAGTCAGGTGGAGAATCGTTTTTTTCCCGGACACACTTCCTTGCGTGCGAAGATGTAGCTGGTAGGTCCCAGCAGTCAGGGGGGAAATGTTTTTTTCGCGAAATACAGTTGCCCATCCGGTGGGTCTTTGTTGTTAGGTGGAGGAATCATTATTTTCCACATAATAAGGAGGCACTTCCTTGCCGCGGCCGTAGACCCAGCTGTCAGCCTCTCCACGTACAGTCCATGTCCGATGGAAGCCGTTCCTTGACCACGTTGACCACGCCGCACCAAGAGCACCAGGGCGGTGGACGACGGCGAGGCCTATGAAGGGGACAACGCGGAGCCGGGGAAGACGCGGCAGAGTATGAGCGTTCACTAGTTTGCTGCGGTGTGAGGCCGCCGTCACCGCAGAATAACAGGGGGTGTGGGTGAGTAGAGGGATGGCCTGGCCAGCGGTGGGAGTAGTAGGGGGCGGGGAGGCCTCCGCAGCTTCACATCCAACCACGGGAGGCAGGAGCACGTGGCATGACCGACGCTGCTTTGGGTGGCTGGAGCAAGAAGACCAGAGGTTGAAGAAGCACTACGGCCGTTGGTTGGACATCGTACGGTCACTATAGCTAGAATCGTTTATATTGACTAAGTTGACAAAGCCCTTGGTATGCGTCAACTTAGTAGGCCCATAGGTCAGCCTCCGAAATGGTGCGCCCTAGATGTCAGGGGGAGGAATCATTTTTTGGGCGGTTGAAGCAAGAATATCCGAGATTGAAGAAGAAGCACGACATCCGTTGGATGGACATCAAACGGCCACAGCTGCCAGAACCGTGTGTTGTTGACAAAGCCTTGCATACGTGTCAACTTAGTTTTTTGGGGGGACGCGTCAACTTAGAAGGCCCACAAGTGTGTGGCAGAGAACATATTACCCATTTGCGATTTGTAAGAATGTACAACCCATTTTTTAATTCTAATGGAATTTACTACAGCCCATTTATAGTTTTTTAAAAGTACAACCCATTTTCTAGCTAGGACAACGATTAATAATTTCATTCATTCCTCAAAAAAAGATTAATAATTTCAACCAACCGCTCAAAACGGAATTCAAAAAAATTCCCACATTTTTATGGGATCTGAAATATTTTTATCCCTTTCTAGTCAGATTAAATATAATTTCAAAATAAAGTTGTATTACGTTAAAATCCAACGGAATATTGAGCGCGCAACAAGTAATGAAATTAAAATTTCCAAATTCCAAAAATAATATATTTTTAAACTAATTATGCGTTTGGTTCATTTTTTTATAGTTACTGTCCAGTTATTATAACTACAACCCGTTTATTATATCTTAAAGTCCATTTTCTTGTTAAACCTAATGCATACCTCCTAGGAAAGTTTGCAGCCCAGCGGGGCGGAGAAGTTGACCCGGATATTGTGTACAACTGTCAACCCAGTTGCATTGCTGATGTTGAAAAAAAGGCATGTGTAGTACAGTACAACCTAACATGGCTACTCAGCCCACATTCAGCGACGCTAGAAAGGCCCAAACAAGGCTTCTGTACAACCTTTTGAAGTCACCGAGCTCAATTAATAACTTAAGAAAAAAGTTAGATTACAGTCGAACCTAATTAAAAGCTGTCACGAGAAAAGAAATAATTCAACGGGTCCCACTTGTGCGCGCGCGTGTGTGTGTGAGGGAGAGAGAGAGACCCATCGGTCGATGCTCGTAAACACATCTTTCAGCCATATGCATTGTTGATGCTCAATAAAAAATTATATAGTTGACACAATCATATAGAACATCATAGCACAGTGAACTTGCATACAAAAATTTCACGCGGGCGGCATATTCAGGATGGAAGCAGTGGATCGCTACGGGTAGGGCTATGTTGAAACCAATGAACTCGTACATAACGGTTCATCGTCTTTATCAATGACGGGGAAATATCTTGAATGCTATGCAAAGAAAACAGACAGACAACACAATAAGTTCTGCTAGCACATTAAGTTGACGTACAACCCTTTCTAAAAAAGTGCAGGTACAAAATTAGAATAGGTCACAATCAAATGTATTGGCACATCAGTGCTTCACACCCATAGCTCGTATTTAACTAGTATCTGACAAGATTCAGTTGTTACCTCAAATTAGAGCACATCCAGGCAGCCAGCCCTGCCTCTTCTCCCAAAGAAGCAGTGGCCTTCTCCGCGCGATGGAGTAGGCCATGTGCCATCCATCGTTCCGAGCAACATGAGGAAAGTCTGACATTGACTCCTGTAATGGACGCCGTCGACGGTCCCTGGCACCAGCGGCGGCGGCAGGACTTCGATTGATGGATTGACCACTTCTTAGACATGCACGAACACTCGATACAGGTACATCCCTAACATGGTCTGCGGCGGCCTTGGTGGCGACGAATAGTACAACCCCCATTCCTGCACCGGTATCTCAACACCAATCACCTTCGGTATGGTGGACGGCTTCTTCATCCATTGTGACGCCCCAAGACCAGAGCTCCAGATGCCTTCCATGTTTTCCGAGTTTCGTCGTGTGTTTTGTTTGGTTCCTTGCATCATGTGCTTTGCATCATGTCATTTAATTTTTAAAAACTCAACCAATCAAATAGTATGGATCTTCGATCCATTTAAATTGAGGGAACTCACATGGTGATTTCTCTATATAACATATCCTCCCAATATATTAGGGAGCTATAATAAATATTCTAACACACTTGCAAATTTTCCCCATGTCTTTTCTATTTCAAGTTCGACTCCAAAACCTTGCCGACAACTCCTTCTCCTTTTATCGAGGTTCGTCCAAAAATCCAAACATTTTTTTGGACCTTCCTTTTACCTAGTCCTAGTTCAAACCCATTTGAATTGAATTCAAATGAGTTTGAATTTATACCTTTTGTTTATGCCACTTCTAATTTTCTTGGGTCAAACTCATTTTTTGCGACACCGAGAAAATACTCTTTGCCCAAGTCCCTTCTCTTACCTTTTTTTCTTTTTTTCTTTTTTCTGGTACGAGAGAATGAGGGAGAGAGGAGAATTCTAGCGCAGCCCAGTCAGTCAGTTGGGCCTCCAGCAGCCTCAGCCCACCTACAGCTAACCCTAGTGCCCGAGCCACCTCTCCCGATTCCCTCTCCCTCCGCCGCCAGGAGACCCACGCTCGACCCCTCCTCTCACCCGTACCCCTTTCTCCCTCTCGTTCTCTCCCTCATTCGCTACCTCTCCTCTCCCTCTCTCTGGCACCCGCGCCCGCATCCATCTCTGCCGCCACAGCTCCCGGTTCTTGCGTCGCCGGCTCCCGCGCTAGTTCCTCCCGCGGCGCCTCTCCTCCCGCTTCTCCTTGCCACCACCTCCCTTTGCTGCCCTCGCGCGCGCCCCTACTGTCTCCTCCCTCGCTGTCCTCTCGCCGGTGAGAAGCACCAGTAGGTCGTCCTCGCCACCGCCGCACCCAGGAGGTGCTCGTCCGCCTCTGCTCCACACCGGCCTCCTCTGCTATGCGCTTCCGCCCGCCCGCATCATCTAGCGCCGCCCCCATCCGGATCTGTCAAGCCCAGCTGCGCACCTTCTTCGCCTCGCCATCCCTTGTTCCGACCAGCCCTTCCATAGCTGCTGCCTTCTTCCAGCTTTGTCGGCCCCCTCATTTTGACTGGCAGGTCAAGAACGACTCCTTCGCGTCCTTCCTGCACCCCCACACGCCGTCCGCGAGCGTCGGGAGCATCCTCACGTGATGACCAGAACAGCGCCAAGTCGTTGCCTCTTTGCACCTGTGATGTCTTGCGTGGATGCATTCGAAACCGGATTTGGAACCTCAAGCGCGAAGTACCGTGAGCCCAAAGATCTTGGATGCACCAAGTCCCTCGATGACAAGTACCAATACGAACGTGAACGACTACCATCTAGATGTATGGCTACGCGATGCCCGCCAAGTTTGACGATGCTCTTCGCCCGAATGACTACCGTCGACGCGAACCTCTCCATCGCCGTGGGTTTCGTCAAGTTCAACGGTGAATCCCGAAGCCCTCGGATTCATCAAGTCTGAAGACCCCAAGTACCACGACACTGATGACATGGACATCTATGGAATGTGTACGACTACACGGCATTGCGCCAAGTACCCCGATGGCTAGAGCCCTCGGATCCGTCAACCTCGCCTACGAACAGAGAAGAACTGCTGTCTCCGAACAACCGTGTACGGAACCGTCAAGTTCGACTATGACTCGTGTACGACTACATGAAATTCCTCGGACGCCAAGTTTAACGATGCATCAAGTTCCTCGCCGTGACCCCGAACATCTATGGAAACTCGTGCTATGATAAACATGTACCACTACCGTCATCGAGATCGCGAGAACCTCTACCATCGACCCTAGAGCATGCGAGAACGACTACTTCCACTATGAATGTCCCGAGAACGTCTACTTCCCCTACACCGCATCGAAGTCGAACCCCTTCGATAACGCACGCTTCGAAGGTATAACCTCGAGACGACCATCCAAGAACGTTTGCATGTGTTGTATGAGATGCACCCGTTGTCTGCACCATGTCCGGATTAATCCTTGCACGTTCCTCGTTAGCCTTGCCGCGAACCCGTGGGACACCCGGAATCCAGGAGTACCCCACCATCTTTTGCACGTTCCCGCCACACTTCCATTTTCACCGGCATCTCAATCGAGCTACCGGAACGAATGTGTTGTCGTGGCATCATTTTCGTATTTGTCGCCGTGGCACCCTTTCTTTCCACAACGGTGAAAAATGCTTCATAATGCTCTTATCAACATTTTCATTAAAATTGCATAAACTTGTATGCCATCGCATCATGCTAACAACTTTTAAAATGTTTAATTTGGTGTTTGCATTAAATTGTTAAATGCATATGGGGATTTACCGGAATCGTTGTTTGATGTTGCCGGCCCCATTTAAATTGCTTAGATTGTGTAGTTTACTTATGTTTCACCTCTTGCCATGTTTAATAACATTTAATATTGTGAGTACCTAATCGACAGTGGACTAAATAATTGATGTGGTGTTCCGTCAATATGCAACTCGTTGCATATTGAGCTCCACTTAACTTGTAGTATTGTTTGTGCACTTTGCCATGCCTCTTTAAACCGGACATGCCTCATGCTCGGTTGTGCATCATGCCATGTTGATGTGATGGTTGTTTACTATGTTGTTTGCTTCTTTCCGGTGTTGCTTCTTCGTGTTAGTTCCGATCACATCACGTTTGTGAGGATTTGTTCGACTACGTCTGTTTGTCTTCTTCATGGACTCGTTCTTCTTCCTTGCGGGATCTCAGGCAAGATGACCATACCCTCGAAATCACTTCTATCTTTGCTTGCTAGTTGCTCGCTCTCTTGCTTTGCTGCAATACCTACCACTTGCTATATCATGCCTCCCATATTGCCATGTCAAGCCTCTAACCCACCTTGTCCTAGCAAACCGTTGTTTGGCTATGTTACCGCTTTGCTCAGCCCCTCTTATAGCGTTGCTAGTTGCAGGTGAAGCTGAAGATTGTTCCATGTTGGAACATGGATATGTTGGGATATCACAATATATCTTATTTACTTAATGCACATATATACTTGGTAAAGGGTGGAAGGCTCGGCCTTATGCCTGGTGTTTTGTTCCACTCTTGCCGCCCTAGTTTCCGTCATACCGGTGTTATGTTCCTTGATTTTGCGTTCCTTACGCGGTTGGGTTATAATGGGAACCCCTTGACGGTTCACCTTGAATAAAACTCCTCCAGCAAGGCCCAACCTTGGTTTTACCATTTGCCACCTAGACTTTTTCCCTTGGGTTCTGCAAACTCAAGGGTCATCTTTATTTTAACCCCCCTGGGCCAGTGCTTGTCTAAGTGTTGGTCCGAACCAGAGCCACTTGCGGCGCCACCTCGGGGAACCTTGAGGGCTGGTCTTAGATGTATGTAGTGTTCATCCGTAGTTGCCCCGAGAACGAGATATGTGCAGCTCCTATCAGGATGTCGGCGCATCGGGCGGTCTTGCTGGTCTTGTTTTACCATTGTCGAGATGTCTTGTAACCGGGATTCCGAGTCTGATCGGGTCTTCCTGGGAGAAGGAATATCCTTCGATGACTGTGAGAGCTTGTGATGGGCTAAGTTGGGACACCCCTGCAAGGTTTTGAACTTTTGAAAATCATGCCCACGGTTGTGGGAAGATGGGAATTTGTTAATATCCGGTTGTAGAGAACTTGACACTTAACTTAATTTAAAATGCATCAACCACGTGTGTAGCCATGATGGTCTCTTCTCGGCAGAGTCCGGGAAGTGAACACGGTTCTTGTGTTATGCTTGAACATAAGTAGTTTCTGGATCACTTCTTGAGTACTTCTAGTTCACGACCGTGCTTTGCTTCTCTTCTCGCTCTCATTTGCGTAAGCTAGCCACCATATATGCTAGTGCTTTCTGCAGCTCCACCACACTATCCTTTTTCCTACCCATAAGCTTAAATAGTCTTGAGATTGCTGAGTCCCCGTGACTCACAGATTACTTCCAAAACGAGTTGCAGGTGCTATTGATACCAATGCATATGACGCAGTTGAGCTCAAGTGGGAGCTCAATGAAGATCGTGTCCGTTGTGTTGTTTCGTTTCCAGTTGATCAGTAGTGGAGCCCAATCGGGGCGATCGGGGATCTATGCATTTGGGGTTGTCTTTATTTTGGTTCTGTAGTTAGACCTTGATTGTATTCCGGATGATGTAATGCTATATTTATGTATTGTGTGAAGTGGCGATTGTAAGCCAACTCTTTATTCCTTTCTTATTTAGTACATGGGATGTGTAAAGATTACCCCTCTTGCTACATGCCTACTATGCGATTATGCCTCTAAGTCATGCTACGGCACGTGGGGGATATAGCTGCATCGTGGGTCTTACAAGTTGGTAATCAGAGCCTTCCCCGACTTAGGAGCCCCCTGCTTGATCGAATCGCTGGTGTTGTTGCGTCTAGAAAAAAGTTTTGAGTCATATAGGATTATATGATATCAGAGAGTAGGATTATTTTTGCTCCTCGGTCCCTTTGTCGCTCTGGTGAGGCCTCCTGACGTAGAGTTTTGACTCTTCTCTTCTCAAATTTCATGAAATTTTTTTAGGATCACGCGGGTATCTTGGAATCATTCCGATGGTTTTGTGACGAGAACATTGTTCTTGGTGCCTCCTGACATTTAGGGGTTGTGGCAGTGTCTCGGGGAGTTGAGCTCCAAGGTGTTGTCGTCACAATTTTATCGTTGCAGTTCTGGAATACCTGAGTTTCGCCAATATCAAAAATCTCTTTTATGCAGTTGTTGGTGAGATAACCTCGACGACACCCAGTACTGGGGCGGGAGTTTGGGAGTATTGCCATAACTCGTATAACGGATGCTTTTTGAAGGTTGGGGTAAATGATTTCCGAAGGTTTCTTGGTTATGTGTTGAAGGATGGATACAGCTGGATGTAGGATTTGCTAGTTTTGGGTGAGATAGTATGCTTCCCCTGTATCCCCAACACCTGATTGCATAACCGGAAAGTTTCAGGAGTTTATAAGTGGGAATTCAAGTAGCTTTTAGGATATCTTTCTGACAGATGCATGATATGAGATTGGGGTTCGACGTCTAGTGGTCCTGCTATCCACGGTTGGTTTTATAGTGGTCTCGTTGTGTCTTAAAGAGTCCTTGGCTATGCTGACTCGGGGACGCTTCGTGTGTCATGTGCACTGCCTTGTACATGATGGTGCTGTACGATCGAGCCCGTGTGGGCCCCACCATGAAAACTTCGGACGAAATCTCTATCATATGTTTGTTCCGGCTTATTCTGCAAGCCAATCCTTTGTTTTGTTTTCAGTTGTGGTATTCGAGTTGCTTCAAAGTCAAGTGTTGATTCCATACCTTTTCCTAAGTGGTGTTCTTATATTTCTATGTGAATACTAATCCTTCATGATATTCAAGATTGTCATGTCAATCCTTTTCAACCGGTGTGTTTCTCTTCAAGTGGATCCGATCTTTACAACATTTACAAGATCTATTCTAAGCTCTCTCAACGGTGTTTGTTTCATCCTTCCCAAGCTGCCTTTGTTTTCCCACCCTCCCACCCTTTCCCTTCAAGGACCCGGATTTCTTAATTTGTTATCCATTTTATGGATGTGAAGTCTCTCCATTCTTTTCAATCAACTTTCTTACCCGGTGGTTCTCTTGAAGATGTTCTACTAGTTCATCATTCTTCATTTTCTTTCTTCTCCGGTGGATGCAATTCAAGCTTTTGGTGTTGAGTGTATCCCTTTCCACATTTCAAATGTTTTCTCATGCCGGTGCTCTTCTTAATCATCCACTTCTCGTTATTCAATTGTTCCAAAGTGATGAAGATATCTCAGAAGACTCACGGTTACATTCTCGAGCCATTCAAGTTAGTTATCTCATTCAATCCATTTAATTCAATCGGTGCGATCTCTCTTCAAAATCGTTCCATAGGTGTTTCTTTTGAGGGGGCCCTAACCGACAGGTCTTTTCCCAGGATCTTACCTGACTCTTCTATTTTTCCGGAGCTATCCTCAAAACATTCATAGTTTGACGTAAGAATGAATTGTCATCAGTCATATGTATTTCTCCAAGATCTGTCAAATTCTTTTCACCGTTGGTTCAACCTTTAAATTCGTCATCTCGGAGTATCTCAACAATTCTTGGTGGTGCTTCTCATCGTCGTACTCAACATTTGAAGACCGAAGAAGAATTTCTCTTCAATCTTATCCATTCTCTCAGAGATGCATAGTTCAAGCTTGATACCATCCTCTCATAATTGTTTTCGATTGTGAGAATTCTTTTCACCTATCCGAAGCAATTCAAGATTCTTTTTAGTTTGATTCTCCGAAGGCCATCATTTCGGGTTTATTCATTCTTAGCTTTCAGCTCTCATTCTCCAAATCTAACCGGTGCATCATTCAATTATTCTCTAATCATCTCAGATCTATTTGTTCTCATGTATGTAAATTCCTTCAAGTTATCTTCATTCATTTTCCAATTCTTCCCGGTGAATTGTGCCTTTGCTATGTTCATTTTTCAATTCTTACGGTGGTTCATTCAAGATTTTTCTCTTCCTTCTTTATCATATTAATTTATTCATGTTTTAGTCCTACCGGTGGTTCCGTGAAGACCTTCGCAAGTCTGTGCTATATATCTCTTCAATCCTTTGCAACGGGAATAAGTTGTATGCAATCCATTGTGTGCCATCAATTTAAATTGGTGAAGGATAAGCATAATTTAATTCTTATTCTTGTTCCATCGAGGATATTCAGTCCCTTATTCCGGAGGCTCATCAAATTCTTGGTTTAAATTGTTTCATCTTTTCTTTTTTTGGAGTTTCATGTTTTCCGCATCATATCATCACGAAGATCCATCTAAATCATTGCTAGGCTTCACCTTGTGTTTTCAACTCCTCGTTCTTCTTATCATCCTTTTATTACCGGAGTTCTTCATGGAGGTTCTACATGATGGTTCACCAAGGATTTAATTCTTTCTCGAAGTGCTCATCAAGATTCTTTTCAAAGGAGCTCAAGTATTCTTCATCTTGCATTCCGAAGTGCTATTCTTTCTATCTTATCTTTTCAGGTGGTGTTATGTTATTCTTGATAATTTCCCTTCGTGTTTCACGATTCACAAGTTATCAGGAATGAGGTATTTTAAATCCATTAATCTCTTCATTGGAGTTATCTTGGGTTATATTTCACCTAAAGCTTTCCCTAAGGATTGTTGCTATTTATGGTGCTCATAAATGATCCAAGTTCTTCATTTAACCTCTCGATGAAATAAGCTTCTCATCTCCTTGTTGATGTCAATTCAATCTATTATTTCTGCTACTGGCAGAATTTCACCTAAGTTTTGAGATGTTTCCATAAGCCCACATCAAGCTTATCTTTTCGTTGTTGATAATCCAATAACTATGTTCGATAATATGTTGTAAGCGTGCTCTCTCAAGAACTTGTTTCCCTCTGTTCATTCCATTCCATTCTTTCTTCTTCCGGAGGCATTGTGATGTTGCTCTCTTCTCTCATCATCTCCAGTTGTGAGGATCATGTTCTTTTCTTGCTTATCCATTTAACCGGAGTGTTGTGTCCTCTGCTCAAGTTCTTTTCATCTTATCAAGTCTTGCATCTCGTTTCTACCGGAGTGCTTGCATGTACTTCTTGTCCATTGCAACCCTTTTCTTATGTCTTTCAACCTACTATGTTCTCGTAATGTTCCTTGTTCCTCTTTTCTAACAGAGTGTTTTCAACTTCGTTCATCTCCATTGTATTCTTCTTTCCAATGGTTTAACCTCTCAAGGTTTGTGGTTTCATTCGTTTGTCCAAGAAGCAACTTAGTTTTACCTCTTCCCCTTGATCTTCCTTTTTCTTCGGTGCCATCCCTAGGATCTCGGGTCGAGATCCTCTCGTAGTGGTGGAGTGTTGTGACGCCCCAAGACCGGAGCTCCAGAAGCCTTCCATGTTTTCCGAGTTCCATCATGTGTTTTGTTTGGTTCCTTCCATCATGTGCTTTGCATCATGTCATTTAATTTTTAAAAACTCAACCAATCAAATCGTATGGATCTTCGATCCATTTAAATTGAGGGAACTCACATGGTGATTTCTCTATATAACATATCCTCCCAATATATTAGGGAGCTATAATAAATATTCTAACACACTTGCAAATTTTCCCCGTGTATTTTCTATTTCAAGTTCGACTCCAAAACCTTGCCGACAACTCCTTCTCCTTTTATCGAGGTTCGTCCAAAAATCCGAACATTTTTTTGGACCTTCTTTTTACCTAGTCCGAGTTCAAACCCATTTGAATTAAATTCAAATGAGTCTGAATTTATACCTTTCGTTTATGCCACTTCTAATTTTCTTGGGTCAAACTCATTTTTTGCGACACCAAGAAAATACCCTTTGCCCAAGTCCCTTCTCTTACTTTTTTTATTTTTTCTTTCCTTTTTTTTCTGGTACGAGAGAATGAGGGAGAGAGGAGAATCCTAGCGCAGCCCAGTTGGTCAGTTGAGCCTCCAGCAGCCTCAGCCCACCTATAGCTAACCCTAGTGCCCGAGCCACCTCTCCCGGTTCCCTCTCCCTCCGCCGCCAGGAGACCCATGCTCGACCCCTCCTCTCGCCCGTACTCCTTTCTCCCTATCGTTCTCTCCCTCGCTCGCTACCTCTCCTCTCCCTCTCTCTGGCACCCGCGCTCGCATCCATCTCCGCCGCCACAGCTCCCGGTTCCTGCGTCGCCGGCTCCCCGTGCTAGTTCCTCCCATGGCGCCTCTCCTCCCGCTTCTCCTTGCCGCCACCTCCCTCTGCTGCCCTCGTGCGCGCCCCTGCTGGCTCCTCCCTCGCTATCCTCTCGCCGGTGAGAAGCACCAGCAGGTCGTCCTCGCCACCGCCACGCCCAGGAGGTGCTCCTCCGCCTCTGCTCTGCACCGGCCTCCTCTGCTACACGCCTCCGCTCGCTCGCATCGTCTCGCACCGCCCCCATCCGGATTCGTCAAGCCCCGCTGTGCACCTTCTTCACCTCGCCATCCCTCATTCCGACCAGCAGCAGGAGCTCGAGCCCTGCCATGGTTGCTGCCTTCTTCCAGCTTTGTCGGCCCCCTCATTTTGACTGGAAGGTCAAGAACGACTCCGTCGCGTCCTTCCTGCACCCCCACACGCCGTCCGCGAGCGTCAGGAGCATCCTCACGTGATGACCAAAACAGCGCCAAGTCGTTGCCTCTTTGCACCTGTGATGTCTTGCGTGGACGCATTCGAAACCGAATTTGGAACCTCAAGTGCCAGGTACCGTGAGCCCAAAGATCTTGGATGCACCAAGTCCCTCGATGACACGTACCAATACGAACGTGAACAACTACCGGCGAGATGTACGACTACGCGATGCCCGCCAAGTTCGACGACGCTCTTCGCCAGAACGACTACCGCCGACGCGTACCTCTCCGTCGCCGTGGGTTTCATCAAGTTCAACGGTGAACCCCGAAGCCCTCGGATTCGTCAAGTCTGAACACCCCAAGTACCACGACACCGATGACATGAACATCTACGGAATGTGTACAACTACACGGCGTTGCGCCAAGTACCCCGATGGCCGGAGCCCTCGGATCCGTCAAGCTCGCCTATGAACTGAGAACAACTACTGTCTCCGAAGAACCGTGTAACGAAACCATCAAGTTCGACTATGACTCATGTACGACTACACGAAATTCCTTGGATGCCAAGTTCAAGAATGCATCAAGTTCCTCGCCATGACCCCGAACATCTACGGAAACTCGTGCTATGATAAACATGTACCACTATCGTCGTCGAGATCGCGAGAACCTCTACCATCAACCCTAGAGCATGCGAGAATGACTACTTCCACTGCGAACGTCCCAAGAACGTCTACTTCCCCTACACCGCATCGAACTTGAACCCCTCTGATAATGCACGCTTCAATGGTATAACCCTGAGACGACCGTCCGAGAACGTTTTCATGTGTTGTATGAGATGCACCCGTTATCTGCACCATGCCCGGATTGATCCTTTCACGTTCCTCGTTAGCCTTGTCGCGAACCCGTGGGGCACCCGGAATCCGGGATCACCCTACCATCTTTTGCACGTTCCCGCCACACTTCCTTTTGCAACGGCATCTCAATCGAGCTACCGGAACCGATGTGTTGCCGTGGCATCATTTCCGGATTCGTCACCGTGGCACCCTTTCTTTCCACCACGGTGACAAATGCTTCATAATGCTCTTATCAATATTTTCATTAAAATTGCATAAACTTGTATGCCATCTGCATCCTGCTAACAACTTTTAAAATGTTTAATTTGGTGTTTGCATTAAATTGTTAAATGCATATGGGGATTTACCGGAATTGTTGTTTGATGTTTCCAGCCCCATTTAAATTGCTTAGATTGTGTAGTTTACTTATGTTTCACCTCTTGCCATGTTTAACAACATTTAATATTGTGAGTACCTAACCGGGAGTGGACTAAATAATTGATGTGGTGTTCCGTCAATATGCAACGCGTCAATATGCAACTCGTTGCATATTGAGCTCCACTTAATTTGTAGTATTGTTTGTGCACTTTGCCTTGCCTCTTTAAACCGGACATGCATCATACTTGGTTGTGCATCATGCCATGTTGATGTGATGGTTGTTTACTATGTTGTTTGCTTCTTTCCGGTGCTGCTTCTTCTGGTTAGTTCCGACAACGTCGCGTTTGTGCGGATCCGTTCGACTAGGTCCGTTTGTCTTCTTCATGGACTTGTTCATCTTCCTTGCGGGATCTCAGGCAAGTTGACCATACCCTCGAAATCACTTCTATCTTTGATTGCTAGTTGCTCGCTCTTTTGCTTTGCTGCGATACCTACCACTTTCTATATCATGCCTCCCATATTGCCATGTCAAGCCTCTAACCCACCTTTTCCTAGCAAACCGTTGTTTGGCTATGTTACTACTTTGCTGCGATACCTACCACTTGCTATATCATGCCTCCCATATTGCCATGTCAAGCCTCTAACCCACCTTTTCCTAGCGAACCGTTGTTTGGTTAGTCGGGTCGTGGCCGACACCCTCTCCAGGCTTCCGCTTGAAGGTTGCCGAGATACATGACATGTACATGGTGATAAGTGGTGAGAGCATGTGTGAAGAAGTACACCCCTGCAGGGTTATCGTGATCTATTCGAATAGCCGTGTCCTCGGTTATGCACTTCTTGGATGCTTACGTGGTACATAGACAACTTAAAGTGGATACTCTAAAATGCTCAAGACAAGTGTGAGTGCTATGGATGGCCTTCTCGTAGAGAGACGGGGATGAATCCATAGTAATTTATTGATGTGGTGATTAGTGGACTCGTGTGCGTTGCCTCACCTCAAAGAAGTTTCTCGTTGTCGTAGAACAGGATAGCCACTGAGTCAAAGCTGGCTTGCTGCAACTAAACCCCACATTACCTTCTTGATACAAATGCATGTATGATAGGATCCGATGTCAGTCTTGTTGAGTACCTTTGTACTCACATTGCTTTATTTATGTTTTGCAGGTGAGACATTTGTCTCACTAGTAGTACCGCTTGGACTTCGACAAGTAGCTTGTTACCTCATCTACGATCTTGTACCCTTGGGTGGGACTTGTAGATAGTCAGGCTTCTTAGCCTTTTTCTTTTGTAGTTGTCCGTACTCAAACATGTAATGCTTCCATTGCTTGTATGCTCTGAATGATGGGTCATGAGACCTCTGTTTGTATTAATGCTATGTGGCTCTTCTGGGCCTTTATCTATATGAGTTTGAGTTATGTTGTGATGCCATGTTGTACAACACATACTTGCATGTTATGCGTACGTGTGACATGTATTGCTATGTGTGGGATCCGACAACCTAGTTGTTTATCCTTGGTAGCTTCTCTTATGGGGAAATGTAGTCTTATGCTTCCACTGAGCCATGGTAGTCTACTACAGCCTGGTTCACCGGAGTCCTGCTAGCCTAGCACTACTGCTCCGGAACACTTAGACTGGACGGCGTGTGATTCACATCGTTCCTGTGTTTGTCCTGTTGGGAAAATGTCACGCGGTGACTTCCGGAGTCCTGCTAGCCTGCTACAGCCCGGATTCCCGCAGTCCTGTTAGCCCAGTTGCTACATCCCAGATTTACACACTGCTGACCGACATGCTCGATGTTGTTTCATGTATGCCTGTCCCCATAAGTTAGTGCCACTTTGGGTTCACGACTAGTCATGTCGGCCCGGGTTCTCTGTCATATGGATGCTAGCGACACTATCATATACGTGCTCCAAAAGGCGCAAACGGTCCCGGGCCATGGTAAGGCGACACCCGTGGGGATACCGTGCGTGAGGCCGCAAAGTGATATGAGGTGTTATAGGCTAGATCGGTGTGACTTAGAATCGGGGTCCTGACAGCTTTGGTATCAGAGCCTGACTACCTGTAGGATTACCAAGCCAACCTGGTCGAAGTTGAGTCTAGAAATTCTTTAGCTATATAGGGGAATTGATTGTGGAAGGGAACGTAAGGATCTTTTTACTCCTTAGACCTTATGCCCTCTGATCTGAGTCATCCTACCTTCCTACGGAGTTATGGAACTAGGCCTTCTCTTACATCTATGAGGATCACGAGTTACTACTCCGTAGTCTCTTAGGATTGGTTGATCAGATTCATATCCCAGTTCAAGTACTTTCGGTGTAGTGTGTTTAGTAATATCTCAGAACCTTGAGTGATGATGTTGAGTATGGTACTACCCCATCATTTGTAGGATGTCTCATTTTGAGCATTTTACTGCCGTTATGCTGCCAGAATTGTCCTAGGAGTTCAAGAGATAGTATTTTCCTTGTACTATATTCTACATCCTTATGATGATGCAGAATCCATCCTTGTTTCTTTCGTTGGTTCTTCAGGATGTCATCAGTTAACCGAAGTTCTGTTGCTCGTATCCGTAACCACGGAGATGGTAGGGATGAGGATCCTCCCGACCAGTCTTCGTTGGCAGAGTTCGTGTTAGAGATGGAGAGGAACAAGCATGAGTCTAACTGCTTGTTAGCACGTATCGAGAAGAACACCACACCCCAGTGCAAAGAGTCAGCGACCATCTATGATTTCATTGGTTTGAAGCCACCTACCTTCCATCATTCCATTGAACCACTCGATGCAGATGACTGGCTCCGTAGTATAACACACAAGCTGCGTTCCGTGAGCGTAGCTGAAGGTGACAAGGTCACCTATGCTGCATATCACTTGGAAGGTCCTGCTAGTCTTTGGTGGCAGAACTATGAGGCTATGCTTCCAGCTGGCCAGATACCCACCTGGAGAGATTTCACTGAGGCTTTTCGCGAGCATAACATTCCTCAAGCCCTCATTGACCGCAAGAGAGAAGCGTTCTGTAGTTTCACCTAGGATAAGATGGTTGTTGATGCTTACAGTAGAGAGTTTGAGAACCTTGCCCGCTATGCTACAGAGGAGGTGTCCACAAACGCCAAGAAGCAGGCTAGGTTCCGGAAGGTTCTCAACCCCAAGTTGCGTCATGATCTCCACTTGCACCATTGCAATACATTCCAGGCTCTTGTGAACAAGGCCATTAATGCGGAGACAGCTCAACTCACTTACGAGGAGTCTCGTAAGCACACCCATGGTTTGGGTTCTTCCTCCGGTTCTAGTTCGCAGAAGCGCCGGATTTGGGTTCCGAACTCCGCTCTTCCACCAGGTTATACACCGAGGCCCTCTTATCTGGTGCCTCACCCAGTTCAGCAGTATGCTCCACCCAGGCCTATTGGTAGACCGCTTGTCAATGCGGGTCCACGTCCTACCTCGGGGACTTGTTTCACATGCGGAGAGCCAGGACACTATGCACGTGACTGCTCTCAAACCAACTATGCTCCACCCCCGCCTGAGAGGTCTGTTGGCCATGGTAAGCCATCATGCAAGGTGATTAGAATCAAGTCAGCTCCCACTGAACGTGGATGTGTGCATCACGTCTCAGCTGAAGACGCTCATGATGATCCGGATGTCGTTCTTGGTACACTCCTAGTCAACTGTCATCCAGCTTCGGTTCTGTTCGATACCGGAGCATCTCACTCCTTCATCTATGAAGGCTATGCTCGTTTGCACGACATGTCATTTTGTGATATGCCAACTCCACTTGAAATCCAAACTCCAGGGTCCAGATGGAAAACAACCAGAATAAGCCATTGTAATGAAATCCTTGTTGACAGACTTGTATTCCTTGCATCTCTTGTAGCCCTCAAGTCTTCAGATATTAACATCATCTTGGGTATGGACTGGATGACAGGTCATCATGCCAAGATTGATTGTTTCACCAGGTCTATTCAGCTTACACACCCATCTGGCAAGATAGTCACTGTCTCCACTAGAGTTGCAAAGCGTCAACTCTATTCTCTTAATGCCAGCCCTCTTCTAGACCTTGAGGATATCCCGGTAGTCCGTGACTTTCTGGAAGTCTTTCCAGAGGAACTACCAGGTATTCCACCTGACAGAGATGTGGAGTTTGTCATAGATCTTATCCCAGGAACCGCCCCAATCTCTAGGAGACCTTACAAGATGGCACCCTTAGAACTAGCTGAGCTTAAGAAACAACTCGATGAATCCTTGCAAAAGGGTTTCATCCGTTCTAGTTCTTCTCCCTGGGCTTGCCCAGTCCTCTTCATCAAGAAGAAGGATGGTACGGACCGGATGGTTGTAGATTATCGTCCCGTTAATTTGGTCACGATAAAGAACAAGTATCCGCTCCCCAGGATCAATGATCTGTATGATCAGCTTGCTGGATCCTCGGTCTTTTCCAAGATGGATTTGAGGTTAGGCTACCACCAAATCAAGATCAGAAATGGGGACATTCCTAAGACGGCTTTTGTCACTCGTTATGGCCAGTACGAGTACACCGTCATGTCCTTTGGTCTAACCAATGCTCCAGCCACATTCTTTCGCTTGATGAACTCGATCTTCATGGAGTACTTAGATAAGTTCGTCGTGGTTTACCTCGATGATATTCTTATTTACTCGAGGAATGAGGAAGAGCATGCCGAACATCTTAGACTTGTGTTATAAAAACTCAGAGAGCACCGCCTTTATGCCAAGTTCTCCAAGTGTGAATTTTGGTTGCCAGAAGTGACCTACCTAGGCCACGTGATCTTTGGTAAAGGCATTGCTGTCAATCCCTAGAGAGTTCAGGCCGTTCTTGATTGGACTCCGCCTGAAACGGTTAAGCAAGTTAGGAGTTTCCTTGGCCTAGCCAGTTACTGTCGAAGCTTTGTTGAAAACTTCTCCAAAGTGGCCAAACCTCTCATGGAACTTCTTAAGAAAGATAAAAAGTTTGAGTGGTCCCCACAGTGTGAGTACAATTTTCAGGAACTGAAAAGACGCCTTACTTCTGCTCCCATACTTGTCCCACCAGATTTCACTAAGGACTTTGTTATCCATTGTGATGCCTCACGACAGGGACTAGGTTGCATCCTTATGCAGGATCGTCATGTGATTGCCTATGCATCTCGACAGTTGCATCCACATGAGGATAATTATCCTACACATGATCTAGAGCTTGCAGGCGTAGTCTATGCACTTAAGACATGGCGACATTACCTTCTTGGTAAACGTTGCGAGATTTACACCGATCACCAGAGTCTCAAGTATATTTTCACCCAACTAGACTTGAACCTTAGGCAAAGATGTTAGCTAGAGTTGATCTCAGATTATGACTTGGGGATTACCTACACCCCAGGCAAGGGCAATGTCATGGCTAATGTGCTAAGTCGTAAGTCCTATTGCAACAATCTCATGTTGTAGCAGGGCCAACCACTTCTCCATGAGGAATTCTAGAAGCTTAACCTTCACATTTCTCCTCAAGGATTCCTTTCTACCTTGGTGGCGAAGCCTACTCTTGTGGATCATATCATAGAAGCCCAGAAGCATGATACGGGGATTACCCGGATCAAGAGAAACATTGCCAAGGGTATTGCTGGTAGTTTCTCTATAGGAGATCGAGGTGTTGTTCTCTTTGAGAACCGTCTGGTGGTTCCCAAGAAGCAACATCTTCGGCAACTGATCCTTAAGGAGGCTCATGAATCTCCCCTCACGATTCATGTCGGTAGTAATAAGATGTATGAGGACCTACGGCAGAGGTTCTGGTGGACTAGGATGAAGAGAGAAATGGTTGAGTTCATTGCTAACTGTGACGTTTGTCGTCACGTTAAGGCAGAACATCAAAGACCAGCTGGCACCCTTCAGCCTTTAGCTATTCCTGAGTGGAAATGGGATAAAGTTGGTATGGACTTCATCACCGGCTTTCCCAGGACCTTGAGAGGGAATAATGCTATCTTCGTAGTCATTGATCGTCTTTCCAAAGTGGCTCACTTCCTACCTGTTCGAGAAAATATCACCGCTAGTCAGCTCGCTGACTTATATGTTTCTCGAATAGTTTCACTTCATGGTGAGCTACATCTCGAGCTAGCGTTGGTTTTCCCCGAAGAGGAGGGGGTGATGCAGCACAGTAGCGTAAGTATTTCCCTCAGTTTTTGAGAACCAAGGTATCAATCCAGTAGGAGGTCACGCGCAAGTCCCTCGTACCTGCACAAAACGGTAGCAACTCGCAACCAACGCTTAGGGGTTGTCAATCCCTTCACGGTCACTTACGAGAGTGAGATCTAATAGAGATAATATTTTTAGTATTTTTGGTATAAAGATGCAAAGTAAAAGGTAAAAGCAAAACAAGTAAAATAAAGTAATGGAGATTGATATGATGAGAATAGACCCGGGGGCCATAGGTTTCACTAGTGGCTTCTCTCAAGAGCATAGATATTCTACGGTGGGTGAACAAATTACTGTTGAGCAATTGATAGAATTGAGCACAGTTATGAGGCTATCTAGGTATGATCATGTATATAGGCATCATGTCTGTGACAAGTAGACCGACTCCTGCCTGCATCTGCTACTATTACTCCACTCATCGACCGCTATCCAGCATGCATCTAGAGTATTAAGTTAAAAACAGAGTAACGCCTTAAGCAAGATGACATGATGTAGAGGAATAAATTCATGCAATATGATAAATACCCCATCTTGTTATCCTCGATGGCAACAATACAATACTTTCCTTGCAACTCTTTCTGTCACTGAGTAAGGACACCGCAAGATTGAACCCAAAGCTAAGCACTTCTCCCATTGCAAGAACTACCAATCTAGTTGGCCAAACCAAACGGTAATTCGAAGAGACTTGCAAAGATAACTCAATCATACATAAAAGAATTCAGAGAAGATTCAAATATTATTCATAGAGAAGTTGGATCATAAACCCACAATTCATCGGTCTCAACAAACACACCGCAAAAAGAAGATTACATCGAATAGATCTGCACGAGAGAGGGGGAGAACATTGTATTGTGATCCAAAAAGAGAGAAGAAGCCATCTAGCTACTAGCTATGGACCCGAAGGTCTGAAGTAAACTACTCACACTTCATCGGAAGGGCTATGGTGTTGATGTAGAAGCCCTCCGTGATGGATGCCCTCTCTGGCGGATCTCCGGAATAGGCCCCAAGATGGGATCTCATGGATACAGGAAGTCATGGCGGTGGAATTAGGTTTTTGGCTCCGTCTCTGGTCTAATGGGGGTACGTAGGTATATATAGGAGGAAGGAGCACGTCGGTGGAGCTCCGAGGGGCCCATGAGGCAGGGGGCGCGCCTAGGGGGGGCGCGCCCTCCACCCTCGTGACCTCCCTGGAAACTTCTTGGAGTAGGGTCCAAGTCTTCTGGATCATGTTCGGTGAGAAGATCACGTTCCCGAAGGTTTCATTCCGTTTGGAGTCCGTTTGATATTCTGTTTCCTCGAAATACTGAAATAGGCAAAAAAAACAGCAATTCTGGGCTGGGCCTCTGGTTAATAGGTTAGTCCCAAAAATAATATAAAAGTGGAAAATAAAGCCCAATATAGTCCAAAACAGTAGATAAAGTAGCATGGAGCAATCAAAAATTATAGATACGTTGGAGACATATCAGGCATCCCCAAGCTTAATTCCTGCTCGTCCTCGAGTAGGTAAATGATAAAAATAGAATTTTTGATGCGGAGTGATACTTTGGCATAATTTCAATGTAAATCTTCTTAATCATGGTATGAATATTCAGATCCGAAAGGTTCAAGACAAAAGTTCATATTGACATAAAAATGATAATACTTCAAGCATACTAATCAAACAATTATGTCATCTCAAAATAACATGGCCAAAGGAAGTTCATCTCTACAAAATCATATAGTTAGGCTATGCTTCATTTTCGTCACACAAAGATGTTCCCAACTTCTATACCCCCGATGACAAGCCAAGCAATTGTTTCATACTCAAATAATCTCAAACTTTTTCAACCTTCACGCAATACATGAGCGCGAGCCATGGACATAACACTATGGGTGGTATAGAATATGATGATGGGGATTGTGTGGAGAAGACAAAAAGGAGAAAGTCTCACATCAACGAGGCTAACAATGAGCTATGGAGATGCCCATAAATTGATGTTAATGCAAGGAGTAGGGATTGCCATGCAATGGATGCACTAGAGCTAAGAATGCTCAACAAAAGAAAACTAGTGGGTGTGCATCCAACTTGCTTGCTCATGAAGACCTAGGGCATTTTGAGGAAGCCCGTCGTTGGAATATGCAAGCCAAGTTCTATAATGAAAAATTCCCACTAGTATGAACAAGACAACTTATGAGACTCACTATATGAAAATCATGGTGCTACTTTGAAGCACAATATATGAGACTCACTACATGAAGAACAAGGTGCTACTTTGAAGCACAAGTGTGGAAAAAGAGATAGTAGCATTGCCCTTTTTATTTTCTCTTTTTTGGGGCCTTTATTTTTTTCTTTTTGGCCTTTCTCTCTCTCTTTTTTGACTGGGCAATGCTCAAATAATGATGATCATCACACTTCTATTGATTACAACATAATGATTACAACTCGATACTAGAACAAGATATGACTCTATATGAATGCCTCCGGCGGTGTACCGGGATGGTGCAATCAATCAAGAGTGACATGTATGAAAAATAATGCATGGTGGCTTTGCCACAAATACGATGTCAACTACAAGATCATGCAATGGCAATATGACAAAAGTAAAGCATGTCATGATGATGATGATGATGATGATGATGGAAGTTGCATGGCAATATGTCTCGCAATGGCTATGGAAATGCCATGATAGTTAGGTATGGTGGCTGTTTTGAGGAAGATATAGGGAGGTTTATGTGTGAAAGAGCGTATCATATCACGGGGTTTGGATGCACCGGCGAAGTTTGCACCAACTCTCAATGTGAGAAAGGGCAATGCACGGTACCGAAGAGGCTAGCAAATGGCGGAAAGGTAAAAGTGCGTATAATCCATGGACGCAACATTAGTCAAAAGAACTCATATACTTATTGCAAAAATTTAGAAGTCATCAAAAATCAAGTACTACGCGCATGCTCCTAGGGGGATAGATTGGTAGGAAAAGACCATTGCTCGTCCCTGACCGCCACTCATAAGGATGCACAAGCCAGGTACACTTCATGTTTCAAATTTGTTACACAACTTTAACCATACGTGCATGCTACGGGACTTGCTAACTTAAACACAAGTATTTCTCAAATTCACAACTACTCAACTAGAACGACTATGATATTATCACCTCCATATCTCAAAACAATTATCAAGCATCAAACTTATCTTAGTATTCAACCCACTAAAAAGAAAGTTTCACATATCTTGAATACCAAGTATATTAACATTAAGCAAATTACCATGCTATTAACGACTCTCAAAATAATCTAAGTGAAGCATGAGAGATCAAGTTTCTTTGAAACAATCCACCACCATGCTCTAAAAGATCTAAGTGAAGCACTAGAGCAAAAATTATCACGCTCAAAAAGATATAAGTGAAGCACATAGAGTAAACTATCATGCTCAAAAGATATAAGTAAAGCACATAGAGTATTCTAACAAATTTCAATTCATACATGGCTCTCTCAAAAGGTATGTACATAAAGGATGATTGTGGTAGACTAACAAGCAAAGACACAAATAATACAAGACGCTCCAAGCAAAACACATATCATGTGGTGAATAAAAATATAGCTCCAAGTAAATTACCGATGGAAGTGGACGAAAGAGGGGATGCCTTCCGGGGCATCCCCAAGCTTTGACTTTTTGGTGTCCTTGGATTATCTTGGGGTGCCATGGGCATCCCCAAGCTTAGGATCTTGCCACTCCTTGTTCCATAATCCATCAAAAGAATTCACCCAAAACTTGAAAACTTCACAACACAAAACTCAATAGAAATCTCATGAGCTCCGTTAGAGAAAGAGAACAAAAGACTACTTTAAGGTACTGTAGTGAACTTGTTCTTTATTTGTATTGGTGTTAAACCTACTGTATTACAACTTCTCTATGGTTTATAAACTATTTAGTAGCCATAGATTCATCAAAATAAGCAAACAACAGACGCAAAACAGAATCTGTCAAAAACAGAACAGTCTGTAGTAATCTGTTACTAATGCAAACTTCTGGAACCCAAAAAATTCTACCAAAATTAGACGACCTGTGAAATTTGTTTATTGATCAGCAGCAATTGGAATCACTATTTTATCACGTTCTGGTGATTTTTGACAATTCAGGCACTGAGCGGAAAGATTCTGGAAATTACAGCAAGATCAAATAACTATCTTCCAAGAAGATCTAATAGGTTTAACTTGGCACAAACACTAATTAAAAGATAAAACCACATCTAAACAGAATCTAGATGGATTATTTATTCCTAAACAGAACCAAAAAAAAAAGACAAAATAAAATTGGGTTGCCTCCCAACAAGCGCTATTGTTTAACGCCCCTAGCTAGGCATAAAAGCAAGGATAGATCTAGGTATTGCCATCTTTGGTAGGCAATCCATAAGTGGCTCTCATGATAGATTCGTATGGTAATTTTATTTTATTTCTAGGAAAGTGTTCCATGCCCTTCTTTAAGGGAAATTGGAATTTAATATTCCCTTCCTTCATATCAATAATTGCACCAATCGTTCTAAGGAAAGGTCTACCAAAAATAATAGGACATGAAGGATTGCAATCTATATCAAGAACGATAAAATCTACGGGCACATAATTCCTATTTGCAACAATAAGAACATCATTAATTCTTCCCATATGCTTTTTAATAGTGGAATCCGCAAGATGCAAGTTTAGAGAGCAATCATCAAAGTCACGGAAATCTAGCAAATCACACAAAGCTTTGGGGATAGTAGAGACACTAGCACCCAAATCACACAAAGCATAAAACTCGTAATTTTTAATTTTAATTTTAATTGTAGGTTCCCACTCATCATGGAGTTTTCTAGGGATAGAAACTTTCAACTCAAGCTTTTCTTCATAAGATTGCATTAAGGCGTCAACAATGTGTTCGGTAAAGGCCTTATTTCGACTATAAGCATGAGGAGAATTTAACACGGATTGCAACAAGGAAATACAATCAATTAAGGAGCAATTTTCATAGTTAAATTCCTTGAGATCCAAAATAGTGGGTTTAGCAATATCTAGATTGTTATTTCTTTCAATCCCTTTTTTTATCAATTTCATCATCAGGATCTAAAAACTCAGAATTCTTAGAACGCCTTCTAGGTAAGGGAAGATCGTAATCAGATTCATCAAGATTCACATTGCAAGACAACGATTTAATAGGGGACACATCAATAACTTTCAGATCTTCATCTTGATTTTCATAGGATTTAGAAGAACACGCTTTAATAAAGGCATCTTTGTAAGCATGCATCCTAGCGGTTCTTTCTTTGCACTCATCAATGGAAATTCTCATGGCTTTGAGAGACTCATTGATATCATGCTTAGGAGGAATAGATCTAAGCTTTAAAGAATCAACCTCAAGAGAAATTCTATCAACGTTCCTATCCAAATCATCAACTTTAAGCAATTTCTCTTCAAGCAAAGCATTGAAATTCTTTTGCAAATTCATAAACTCTTTAACACGACTCTCAAATTCAGAGGGCATCTTATTAAAATTTCCATAAGAGTTGTTGTAGGAATTTCCATAATTATTAGAAGGATTACTAGGATAAGACCTAGAATTAAAATTCCCTCTATACGCGTTGTTACCAAAACTATTCCTACCAACAAAATTCACATCCATAGATTCATTATTATTCTCAAGCAAAGTAGATAAAGGCATATTACTGGGATCAGAAGAAACACTCTTAACAAATAAATTCCTAAGTTCATCCATCTTTTCACTCAAAACATTGATTTCTTCTATAGCATGCACTTTTTTATTAGTAGATCTTTCAGTATGCCATTGAGAATAATTGACCATAATATTATCTAGGAGTTTAGTAGCATATCCTAAAGTGATTTCCATAAAAGTGCCTCCCGCGGCCGAATCTAAAAGATTTCTAGAAGCAAAATTCAATCCAGCATAAAATTTTTGTATAATCATCCATAAGTTCAAACCATGAGTAGGACAATTACGTAGAATTAATTTCATTCTCTCCCAAGCTTGTGCAACATGTTCATGATCAAGTTGCTTAAAATTCATAATGTCATTCCTAAGAGAGATAATCTTAGCGGGAGGAAAATACTTAGAGATAAAAGCATCTTTGCACTTGTTCCAAGAATCAATACTATTTTTAGGCAAAGATGAAAACCACGCTTTAGCACGATCTCTAAGCGAAAAAGGAAATAGCTTCAATTTAACGACATCATTATCGACATCCTTTTTCTTTTGCATATCACATAAATCAACAAAGCCATTTAGATGAATAGCGGCATCTTCACTAGGAAGGATGGCGAATTGATCTTTCATAACAAGATTCAACAAAGCAATATTGATTTCAGAAGATTCAGTATTGGCAAGAGGAGCAATCGGAGTGCTAAGGAAATCATTGTTATTGGTATTGGTGAAGTCACACAATTTGGTAGCATCTTGGGCCATCACGACAAGCAAGCAAACTAACACACGAGCAAACAAAAGGCAAAGGGAAAGAGAGGGCGAATAAACGGCAGGGGTGAAGTGGGGGAGAGGAAAACGAGAGGCAAATGGAAAATAATGTAATGCGAGATATAGAGATTGTGATGGGTACTTGGTATGTTGACTTTTGTGTAGGCTTCCCCGGCAACGGCGCTAGAAATGGCTCGTTGACGGGAGAGTAAATCTTGACTTGACTTGGCGTAGGCCTCCCCGGCAACGGCGCCAGAAATGGCTCGTTGACGGGAGAGTAAATCTTGACTTGACTTGGCGTAATCCTCCCCGGTAACAGCGCCAGGAATCCTTCTTGCTACGTCTCGAGCTAGCGTTGGTTTTCCCCGAAGAGGAGGGGGTGATGCAGCACAGTAGCGTAAGTATTTCCCTCAGTTTTTGAGAACCAAGGTATCAATCCAGTAGGAGGTCACACGCAAGTCCCTCGTACCTGCACAAAATGGTAGCAACTCGCAACCAACGCTTAGGGGTTGTCAATCCCTTCACGGTCACTTACGAGAGTGAGATCTAATAGAGATAATATTTTTGGTATTTTTGGTATAAAGATGCAAAGTAAAAAGTAAAAGCAAAACAAGTAAAATAAAGTAATGGAGATTGATATGATGAGAATTGACCCGGGGGCCATAGGTTTCACTAGTGGCTTCTCTCAAGAGCATAGATATTCTACGGTGGGTGAACAAATTACTGTTGAGCAATTGATAGAATTGATCATAGTTATGAGGTTATCTAGGTATGATCATGTATATAGGCATCACGTCCGTGACAAGTAGACCGACTCCTGCCTGCATCTACTACTATTACTCCACTCATCGACCGCTATCCAGCCTGCATCTAGAGTATTAACTTAAAAATAGAGTAACACCTTAAGCAAAATGACATGATGTAGAGGAATAAATTCATGCAATATGATAAATACCCCATCTTGTTATCCTCGATGGCAACAATACAATACTTGCCTTGCAACTCTTTCTGTCACTGAGTAAGGACACCGCAAGATTGAACCCAAAGCTAAGCACTTCTCCCATTGCAAGAACTACCAATCTAGTTGGCCAAACCAAACGGATAATTCGAAGAGACTTGCAAAGATAACTCAATCATACATAAAAGAATTCAGAGAAGATTCAAATATTATTCATAGAGAAGTTGGATCATAAACCCACAATTCATCGGTCTCAACAAACACACCGCAAAAAGAAGATTACATTGAATAGATCTCCATGAGAGAGGGGGAGAACATTGTATTGAGATCCAAAAAGAGAGAAGAAGCCATCTAGCTACTAGCTATTGTCAGGACCCCGACTCGATGCCACATCGATCTAGCATGTAACACCTCATATCACTTTGCGGCCTCACGCACGGTATCCCCACGGGTGTCGCCTTACCTTTGCCCGGGACCGTTTGCGCCTTTTGGCACACGTATATGATGGTGTCGCTAGCATCCATATGATAAAGAGCCCGGGCTGACATGGCTAGTCGTAAACCCAAAGTCGCACTAACTTACAGGGACAGGCATCCATGACCCAGCATCGAACGTGTCGGTCATCAGCGAGTGAATCCAGGCTGTAGCACTGGGCTAACAGGACTCCGGTGAACCGGGCTGTAGCGGGCTAGCAGGACTCCGGTATTCATCGCGTGACATTTCCCCGAAGGGATAGACACAGGATCGAAGAAGGACACATGCCGGCCAACCTAAGTGTTCCGGAGCAGTAGCAAGCTACCAGGGCTCAGTGGAAGCACTAGGAGACATTTCCCGGTAAGAGAGTCTACTAGGGATAAACAACTAGATAGTCAGATCCCACACATAGCAATACACATTACACGTACGCATAACATGCAAGTATGTGCTGTACAACATGGCATCACAGCATAACTCAACAACTCAAATAGATAAAGGCTCAGAAGAGCCATCATAGCATTTATTTCAAACAGGGGTCACAAGACCCATCATACAGAGCATACAAGCAACAAGCGGAAGCATTACATGTCTGGGTACAGACATCTACAAATGGAAAAGGCTGAAAGCCTGACTATCTACAACGTTCGATCAAGATCGTAGCTGAGGTACAAGCTACTTGTCGAAGTCCATGAGAACACTAGTAAGACCGAAGTCTCTGCTGCAAAAACATAAATAAAGCAACATGAGTACAAAGGTACTCAGCAAGACTTACATCAGATCCTACCATACATGCATTTGTGTCAAGATGGTAATGTGGAGTTTAGTTGCAGCAAGCCAGCTTTGACTCTGTAGCTATCCTGTTCTACGACTACCAGAAACTCTTGAGGTGATACAACGTACACGAGTCCACTAATCACCAAACAATACACTACCATGGACTCATTCCCGTCTCCCTACTAGAAGGCCATCCATAGCACTCACACTTGTCTTGAGCATTTTAGAGTATCCACTTCCAGTTGTCTATGTACCATGTAAGCATCCAAGAAGTCCATAACCGCGGACCCGGCTATTTGAATAGATCATGTTAACCCTGCAGGGGTGTATTTCTTCACACACGCTCTCGCCACTTACCGCCATGTACACGTCATGTATCTCGGCAACCTTCAGGCGGAAGCCTGGCGAGGGTGTCGGCCACGACCTGACTAACCACACAAGACTCTAGTCCAGGTTTATCGCCTATTCGGGTTCCATCCGCAAGGAGATCCGGCCGGGGTGTCGCTCACGGCCCCAAACGATGTGAGCAGGGTTCCCGAGCCCACCATCCGGGTGCCACTCGGTACACCGTGCCACGTGTGCCTAGTCTGTCCCAAGCCCACCCTGCCGGGTGCCACTTGGTAGAAAAATAGCACTACCTACAAACACCAGAAACTAGTTGCGACTCCTGGACAGAGACCAAGTTGGTTAATAAGTCGAGAGGGGTCGAGTTACCGGAACCCAATGTGTGGTAGTATCGAGTCATTGGACAACATACACAGAACTCAGTGCTTAAGGACGGTTCCAGTGAGACAAACCACCATGTACTCCTACATGGCCTCTCACCGCTACCTTTACCAAATCGTGTTCACACACTTCACTCTCAGCATCAGAACATATCGTAACACTCCAATTCATTCCCAATGAACCAGACCTGAAACAACTCTAAGCAATAGCAGGCATAGCATGGTAGGAACACATCAGTGGCTTCAATCAACTCCTACACATGCTAGTGGGTTTCAACTATTTACTGTGGCAATGACAGGTCATGCAGAGGAATGGGTTCAACTACCGCAGCACAAAGTAGCAGATGAATCGTTGTTGTCCTAATGCAATAACTGAGAGCAGGAGCGAGAGAGTAGGGTTTTATCGAAATGAACAAGGGGGTTTGCTTGCCTGGTAAATCAACAAGGGAGGCACTGCTTCATAGACAGGTACTCTGGAACAGACTCCGGAGCAGGACCTATCGAGAAGGAACGGTGCCGGCAATCAATACACAAACATATGCAACAATATGATGCATGAACATGGCATGAAGATGTGATGTTGTTTGAGCTAATGCAACTAGTAATCATTTGGTTTGAAGTCCATTTGAACCATAAGCTCAAATGCATCTCCAAAGTAGGCTCTTATATATGCCATAATGTGTTTTCTCATATTCAGCATGTATAAGTTGGTTTGTCATGCATGAAACTAGTACAGATGGATAGATTACATTTTTCTGATAATTTTTCATATATAAATTATTTTAATCTGAGCTACGGTTGAATTGTTATGAATTTTTGAAGTTTAAAACAATTTCTGGAATTTTCTGATTTAATTTAAATCCAGAAATCATATATTGCGCCAGCATGACGTCAGCACGACGTCAGCGGTCAACTGCGGCTGGCTGGGGTCAAACTTGACGTGTGGGGTCCACACGTCAGTGTCAGGGGGTTAAACAGGGTTAGTTTAATCCTAATTAAGAAGGTTAGTGGCGCTGGGGCCCACTGTCAGTGTCAGGGTTAATTAACAGAGGTTGATTAAATTTAAACTAATCCTAAACTCGAATTAGCAGGGACGGGCCCCACTGTCATTGAGCCAGGGGAGGTCAAACCCCCTGGTCAACTGGGCTAACACGTCGGCGTTTAGCCGCCGGCGGCAGCAAACGCGGCGGAGGGCGCGGGATTGCCACTCCGGCGCCCAATCGAGCAGCGGAGGGCACGCGCGGGAAGCGGGGGCTCGCGCGCATCTGGTGGGGCAGGTGGGATGAGCTGGGGAGGCCGGAGCTCGCCGGAGCAAAGCTTGCGGTGGCGGCCGGAGCTCGGCTTCGATGGCCGGGCTAGCTACAGAGCGCGGGGAGGCAAGGGAGAAGGGGAAACCGAAGCGGGGGCTCACGGCGGGCTCGAGGACGTCGTCGGAGAGCTCGGGGGAGATCGGACGGCGACGTGCGGGCGGTGGAGATCTACGGTGGCCGGCGATGAAGACGACGAGGGTGGCGACGATGGAGGCCGTCCGGAGGTTCGTGGCTCGACGAGGAGGTGGAGGGGGTCGTGGCGGAGCTCGTGGACTCCACTGAGGGGCGAGGGGACGGCGGGGAGCGCGTCGGTGGTGAGCTGCAGCGGCGGCAGCGCTTCGGGCGCGGGGAGAGGGAGATGTCTAGGGGAGGAGGGAGAGCGAGAGAGAGGGGAAAAGGACCGGGGCGGCGCGTGGCGTCGTTCCAGGGCATCCAAACGAGGAGGGGAGAGGCAGGCAGGCAGGGAGGGAGGTGGCGTGGCCGGCGGAGCGCGCGCACGTCGGCATGCAGCTGCTTGGCGAGAGGGGGGGAAGACGACAGAGGAGGAGGCGGGCTGGGCCGCCTGCTCGCTGGGCCGGCCTGCTGCTGCTGGGCTGCACAGGGGGGGAGCCCCAGGTAAGCTTCTCCTCTTTAATTCTGTTTTCTATTTTTTTCTGACATTTGTTTTGATTTAATTAAAATATTAAATCATTTAATTACCTTATGCCAATTTTTGCAGGAGCTAGCTATAATATTCCAGGGCTCCTTTATAAATGGCATAATTTTTGGACCATATTTCATATATATAACAATATATATCCATAGCAAATAATTATCGGATTAATCCAAATGGCCAAAATTAAATATCCATGATCTCCTAAAAATATTGGTTTGATTTTTATCTCTGTCCAATATTTTCAGAGGGCAACATGAGCATTTTCTTGGACCCTTTTGGAGAAATTTTTATTTGGGTCATTTTCAAAAATGATTCTGAGGGTTCCACCAATCCTCAATTCAAATTTAAATGGAATATAAACATGATGCACAAATGACTAGCTAGTCTAGGTCATACCAGACTAGGGATGTGACAACTCGCCCCCACTTGAAAGAATCTCGTCCCGAGATTCAGGGGTCGACAGAAAGAAAGCGGGGTACTCCAGTCGAAAACGATCTTCTCGCTCCCAAGTAGCTTCTCTCTCGGAATGATGAGACCACTGAACTTTGAGAAACTTGATGTTCTGACGTCGAGTGACACGCTCTGCTTGATCAAGAATGTGAACCGGGTACTCTCAGTATGTGAGGTTATCTTGGAGATCAAGTGTTTCGTGGTCCACTCCGCGGATGGGATCCGAGAAGCAACGCCTGAGTTGAGAGACGTGGAAGACATCATGAACTCGAGAAAGATGTGGGGGTAGTTCCAATTGGTAGGCAACCTCTCCTCGTTTAGCGAGAATGCGAAAGGGACCAATGTAACGAGGAGCCAACTTGCCCTTGATACCGAAACGATGGGTACCCTTCAAAGGAGTAACCCGAAGGTAAGCTTGGTCGCCAAGTTCATAAGTCATATCCTTATGATGACGATCGTACTGGCTCTTTTGACGAGATTAGGCTGTTTTCAAATTCTCACGAATGATGCGAACTTGCTCTTCTGCCTCCTGGATCATGTCCGGTCCAAAGAATTGTCTTTCACCTGTTTCTGACCAGTTCAAAGGTGTTCGACATCTTCGTCCATAGAGAACCTCAAAAGGAGCTTTCTTGAGGCTGGATTGATAGCTATTGTTATAAGCAAACTTGGCAAAAGGAAGACATTTCTCCCAATCCATACCGAATGAGATAACGCAAGCTCTGAGCATGTCTTCGAGAATTTGATTGACCCGTTCCACCTGACCACTCGACTGAGGGTGGAAAGCGGTACTGAAGGAAAGATGGGTTCCCATGGCAGTTTGGAAACTCTCCCAGAAATGAGAAGTGAAAAGACTGCCACGGTCTGAATTGATCTCTAGTGGAACACCATGAAGTGACACTATTCGAGAAATGTATAAGTCAGCAAGCTGACTAGCAGTGATACTCTCTCGAACAGGAAGGAAGTGAGCCACTTTGGAAAGACGATCAACGACTACGAAGATAGCGTTATTCCCTCTCTTGGTCCTGGGAAAGCCGGTGATGAAGTCCATTCCAACTTTGTCCCATTTCCATTCAGGAATAGCTAAAGGCTGAAGGGTGCCAGCAGGCCTTTGATGCTCTGCCTTAACGCGACGACAAACGTCACAGTTAGTAATAAACTGAGCGATTTCTCTCTTCATCCTAGTCCACCAGAACCTCTGGCGTAGGTCCTGATACATCTTAGTACTGCCGGGATGAATCGTGAGAGGAGATTCATGCGCCTCCTTAAGAATCAATTGTCGCAGATGTAGCTTCTTGGGGACCACCAGGCGGTTTCCAAAGAAAACAACACCTCGATCATCTATAGAGAAACTACCAGCAATACCCTGGGCAATGTTTCTCTTGACCCGGGTAATCCCAGTATCATGCTTCTGGGCTTCTATGATAAGGTCCACAAGGGTAGGTTTCGCCACCAAGGTAGAAAGAAATCCGCGAGGAGCTATGTGAAGATTAAGCTTACAGAATTCCTCATGGAGAAGTGGTTGGCCTTGCTGCAACATGAGATTGTTGCAATAGGATTTACGGCTTAGAGCATCAGCCATGACATTGGCTTTGCCTGGGGTGTAGGTAATCCCTAGATCATAATTTGTGATTAACTCCAACCAACGTCTTTGCCTAAGGTTCAGATCCGGTTGGGTGAAGATATACTTGAGACTCTGGTGATCGGTGTAGATCTCGCAACGTTTACCAAGAAGGTAATGTCGCCAGGTCTTGAGTGCATAGACTACGACTGCAAGCTCTAGATCATGTGTGGGATAATTATCCTCATGTGGATGGAACTGTCGAGATGCATAGGCAATCACATGACGATCCTGCATAAGAATGCAACCTAGTCCCTGTCGTGAGGCATCGCAGTAGATAATAAAGTCTTTAGTGAAATCCGGTGGCACAAGTATGGGAGCAGAAGTCAGGAGTCTTTTCAGTTCCTGAAAACTGTACTCACACTGTGGGGACCACTCGAACTTTTTATCTTTCTTGAGAAGTTCCGTGAGGGGTTTGGCTACTTTGGAGAAGTTTTCAACAAAGCGGCGACAATAGCTGGCTAGACCAAGGAAACTCCTAACTTGTTTAACGGTCTCAGGTGGAGTCCAATCGAGAACAGCCTGAACTCTCTCGGGATTGACAGCAATGCCCTTACCAGAAATTACGTGGCCTAGGTAGGTCACTTCTGGCAACCAAAATTCACACTTGGAGAACTTGGCATAAAGGCGGTGCTCTCTGAGTTTTTCTAACACAAGTCTAAGATGTTCGGCATGCTCTTCCTCGTTCTTCGAGTAAATAAGAATATCATCGAGGTAAACCATGACGAACTTATCTAAGTACTCCATGAAGATCGAGTTCATCAAGCGGGAGAATGTAGCTGGAGCGTTAGTTAGACCAAAGGACATGACGGTGTACTCGTACTGACCATAACGAGTAACAAAGGCTGTCTTGGGAATGTCCCCGTTTCTGATCTTAATTTGGTGGTATCCTAACCTCAAATCCATCTTGGAGAAGACTGAGGATTCAGCGAGCTGATCATAAAGATCGTTGATCCTGGGGAGCGGATACTTGTTCTTTATCGTGACCAAATTAACGGGACGATAATCTACAACCATCCGGTCCGTACCATCCTTCTTCTTGACAAAGAGGACGGGGCAAGCCCAAGGAGAAGAACTAGGACGGATGAACCCTTTTTGCAAGGACTCATCAAGTTGTTTCTTAAGCTCGGCTAGTTCTAAGGGTGCCATCTTGTAAGGTCTCCTAGAGATTGGAGCAGTTCCTGGGATAAGATCTATGACGAACTCTACATCTCTGTCAGGGGGAACACCTGGCAGTTCCTCTGGAAAGACATCCGGAAAGTCACGAACTACCGGGATATCTTCAAGGTCTGGAAGAGGGTTGGCATTAAGAGAATAGAGCTGACGCTTTGCAACTCTAGTGGAGACAGTGACTATCTTGCCAGATGGGTGTGTAAGCTGAACAGATCTGGTGTAACAATCAATCTTGGCATGATGAGCTGTCATCCAGTCCATACCCAAGATGATGTTAATATCTGAGGACTTGAGAGCTACAAGTGATGCAAGGAATACAAGTCTGTCAACAAGGATTTCGTTACCATGGCTTACACTAGAGGTTTGCCATTTGGATCCGGGAGTTTGAATGACTAGTGGAGAGGGCATATCACAAAATGACATGTCGTGCAAGTTAGCATAGCTCTCGGAAATGAAGGAGTGAGATGCTCCATTATCGAATAGAACTGATGCTGGGTGACAATTGACAAGGAGTGTACCAAGAACGACATCCGGATCATCATGAGCGTCTTTAGCTGAGACGTGATGCACACGTCCACGTTCAGTAGGGGCTGACTTGACACTGATCATCTTGCGTGATGGCTTAACACAACCAACAATCTTCTCGGGCTGGGGTGGAGCATAACTAGTCTGAGAGCAGTCACGTGCATAGTGTCCTGGCTTCCCGCATGTGAAGCAAGTCCCTGAGGTTGGACGTGGACCCGCACTGACAAGCGGTCTACCAGTAGGCCTGGGTGGAACATATGACTGAGCTGGGGAGAGCACCACATGAGATGACCTCGGTGCATATCCGGAAGGAAGAGCGGAGTTTGGAACCCAAATCCGGCGCTTCTGGGAACTAGAGCCAGAGGAAGATCCCAAATCACGGGTGTGCTTATGAGACTCCTCATAAGTGAGCTGAGTTGTCTCTGCATTAATGGCTTTGTTCACAAGAGCTTGGAATGTATCACAATGATGCAGGTGGAGATCACGACGCAACTTGGGACTGAGACCCTTCCGGAACCTAGTCTGCTTCTTGGCGTCCGTGGACACTTCTTCTATGGCATAGCGGGCAAGGTTCTCGAACTCTCTGCTATAAGCATCAACAGCCATCTTATTCTGGGTGAAACTACAGAACTCTTTTCTCTTGCGATCAAGGAGGGCCTGGGGAATGTGACGCTCGCGAAAAGCCTCAGTGAAAACTCTCTAGGTAGGAATCTGGCCAGCTGGAAGCATAGCCTCATAGTTCTGCCACCAAAGACTAGCAGGACCTTCCAGGTGGTATGTTGCAAAGGTGACCTTGTCATCTTCAGCTACGTTCGCAGAACGCAGCTTATGGGTGATGCTACGGAGCCAGTCATCTGCATCGAGTGGCTCGATGGAATGATGAAAGGTAGGTGGGTGCAAGTGAATGAAGTCATGAATGGTCACAGACTTATTGGACTGATGTGCGGTGTTCTCCTCGATACGTGCCAACAAGCGGTTGGACTCACGCTTGCTCCTCTCCATTTCTAACATGAACTCTGCCAACGAAGGCTGGTCGGGAGGATCCTCATCCCTACCGTCTCCATGGTTCTGGCTACGAACAATAGAACTTGATGACATCCTGAGAAACGAAACCAGGGACGGAATCAACATCAACTATAGACTGTAGAATGTAGGACAAGGAATTAGTATCTCTCGAACTCCTAGGGAAATTCCGGCAGCATAACGGCAGTAAAATGCTCAGAATGAGACATCCTACTAAAAATGGGGCAATAACATACTCATCATCATTACTCAAGGTTCTGAGATCATACTAAACAGACTACACCGGAAATACTCGAAAACTGGGGTATGACTCTGATCAACCAATCCTATGGGACTACGGAGTAGTAACACGTGATCCTGATAGACGGAAGAGAAAGCCTAGTTCCTTAACCCCGTAGGAAAGATAGGATGACTCAGATCAGAAGGCCATGAGGTAAAGGAGTAAAAAAAAGCCTTACGTTCCTTCCCACAATCAATTCCCTTACATAACTAAAGATTTTCTAGACTCAACTTCGACCAGTTGGCTTGGTAATCCTACAGGCAGTCAGGCTCTGATACCAACGCTGTCAGGACCCCGACTCGATGCCACATCGATCTAGCATGTAACACCTCATATCACTTTGCGGCCTCACGCACGGTATCCCCACGGGTGTCGCCTTACCTTTGCCCGAGACCGTTTGCGCCTTTTGGCACACGTATATGATGGTGTCGCTAGCATCCATATGATAAAGAGCCCGGGCTGACATGGCTAGTCGTAAACCCAAAGTGGCACTAACTTACAGGGACAGGCATCCATGACCCAGCATCGAACGTGTCGGTCATCAGCGAGTGAATCCAGGCTGTAGCACTGGGCTAATAGGACTCCGGTGAACCGGGCTGTAGCGGGCTAGTAGGACTCCGGTATTCATCGCGTGACATTTCCCCGAAGGGACAGACACAGGATCGAAGAAGGACACATGCCGGCCAACCTAAGTGTTCCGGAGCAGTAGCAAGCTACCAGGGCTCAGTGGAAGCACTAGGAGACATTTCCCGGTAAGAGAGTCCACTAGGGATAAACAACTAGATAGTCAGATCCCACACATAGCAATACACATTACACGTACGCATAACATGCAAGTATGTGCTGTACAACATGGCATCACAGCATAACTCAACAACTCAAATAGATAAAGGCTCAGAAGAGCCATCATAGCATTTATTTCAAACAGGGGTCACAAGACCCATCATACAGAGCATACAAGCAACAAGCGGAAGCATTACATGTCTGGGTACAAACATCTACAAATGGAAAAGGCTGAAAGCCTGACTATCTACAACGTCCGATCAAGATCGTAGCTGAGGTACAAGCTACTTGTCGAAGTCCATGAGAACACTAGTAAGACCGAAGTCTCTGCTGCAAAAACATAAATAAAGCAACATGAGTACAAAGGTACTCATCAAGACTTACATCAGATCCTACCATACATGCATTTGTGTCAAGAGGGTAATGTGGAGTTTAGTTGCAGCAAGCCAGCTTTGACTCTGTAGCTATCCTGTTCTACGACTACCAGAAACTCTTGAGGTGATACAACATACACGAGTCCACTAATCACCAAAATACACTACTATGGACTCATTCCCGTCTCCCTACTAGAAGGCCATCCATAGCACTCACACTTGTCTTGAGCATTTTAGAGTATCCACTTCAAGTTGTCTATGTACCATGTAAGCATCCAAGAAGTCCATAACCGCGGACCCGGCTATTCGAATAGATCATGTTAACCCTGCAGGGGTGTACTTCTTCACACACGCTCTCGCCACTTACCGCCATGTACACGTCATGTATCTCGGCAACCTTCAAGCGGAAGCCTGGCGAGGGTGTCGGCCACAACCTGACTGACCACACAAGACTCTAGTCCAGGTTTATCGCCTATTCGGGTTCCATCCGCAAGGAGATCCGGCCGGGGTGTCGCTCACGGCCCCAAACGATGTGAGCAGGGTTCCCGAGCCCACCATCCGGGTGCCACTCGGTACACCGTGCCACGTGTGCCTAGTCTGTCCCAAGCCCACCCTGCCGGGTGCCACTTGGTAGAAAATTAGCACTACCTACAAACACCAGAAACTAGTTGCGACTCCTGGACAGAGACCAAGTTGGTTAATAAGTCGAGAGGGGTCGAGTTACCGGAACCCAATGTGTGGTAGTATCGAGTCATTGGACAACATACACAGAACTCAGTGCTTAAGGACGGTTCCAGTGAGACAACCCACCATGTACTCCTACATGGCCTCTCACCGCTACCTTTACCAAATCGTGTTCACACACTTCACTCTCAGCATCAGAACATATCGTAACACTCCAATTCATTCCCAATGAACCAGACCTGACACAACTCTAAGCAATAGCAGGCATAGCATGGTAGGAACACATCAGTGGCTTCAATCAACTCCTACACATGCTAGTGGGTTTCAACTATTTACTGTGGCAATGACAGGTCATGCAGAGGAATGGGTTCAACTACCGCAGCACAAAGTAGCAGATGAATCGTTGTTGTCCTAATGCAATAACTGAGAGCAGGAACGAGAGAGTAGGGTTTTATCGAAATGAACAAGGGGGTTTGCTTGCCTGGTAAATCAACAAGGGAGGCACTGCTTCATAGACAGGTACTCTGGAACAGACTCCGGAGCAGGACCTATCGAGAAGGAACGGTGCCGGCAATCAATACACAAACATATGCAACAATATGATGCATGAACATGGCATGAAGATGTGATGTTGTTTGAGCTAATGCAACTAGTAATCATTTGGTTTGAAGTCCATTTGAACCATAAGCTCAAATGTATCTCCAAAGTAGGCTCTTATATATGCCATAATGTGTTTTCTCATATTCAGCATGTATAAGTTGGTTTGTCATGCATGAAACTAGTACAGATGGATAGATTACATTTTTCTGATAATTTTTCATATATAAATTATTTTAATCTGAGCTACGGTTGAATTGTTATGAATTTTTGAAGTTTAAAACAATTTTTGGAATTTTCTGATTTAATTTAAATCCAGAAATCATATATTGCGCCAGCATGACGTCAGCACGACGTCAGCGGTCAACTGCGTCTAACTGGGGTCAAACCTGACGTGTGGGGTCCACACGTCAGTGTCAGGGGGTTAAACAGGGTTAGTTTAATCCTAATTAAGAAGGTTAGTGGCGCTGGGGCCCACTGTCAGTGTCAGGGTTAATTAACAGAGGTTGATTAAATTTAAACTAATCCTAAACTCGAATTAGCAGGGACGGGCCCCAGTGTCATTGAGCCAGGGGAGGTCAAACCCCCTGGTCAACTGGGCTAACACGCCGGCGTTTAGCCGCCGGCGGCAGCAAACGCGGCGGAGGGCGCGGGATTGCCACTCCGGCGCCCAATCGAGCAGCGGAGGCCACGCGCAGGAAGCGGGGGCTCGCGCGCATCCGGTGGGGCAGGTGGGATGAGCTGGGGAGGCCGGAGCTCGCCGGAGCAAAGCTCGCGGCGGCGGCCGGAGCTCGGCTTCGATCGCCGGGCTAGCTACAGAGCGCGGGGAGGCAAGGGAGAAGGGGGAACCGAAGCGGGGGCTCACGGCGGGCTCGAGGACGTCGTCGGAGAGCTCGGGGGAGATCGGACGGTGACATGCGAGCGGTGGAGATCTACGGTGGCCGGCGATGAAGACGACGAGGGTGGCGACGATGGAGGCCGTCCGGAGGTTCGTGGCTCGACGAGGAGGTGGAGGGGGTCGTGGCGGAGCTCGTGGACTCCACTGAGGGGCGAGGGGACGGCGGGGAGTGCGTCGGTGGTGAGCTGCGGCGGCGGTAGCGCTTCGGGCGCGGGGAGAGGGAGATGTCCAGGGGAGGAGGGAGAGCGAGAGAGAGGGGAAAAGGACCGGGGCGACGCGTGGCGTCGTTCCAGGGCATCCAGACGAGGAGGGGAGAGGCAGGCAGGCAGGGAGGGAGGTGGCGTGGCCGGCGGAGCGCGCGCGCGTCGGCACGCAGCTGCTTGGCGAGAGGGGGGGAAGACGACAGAGGAGGAGGCGGGCTGGGCCGCCTGCTGGCTGGGCCGGCCTGCTGCTGCTGGGCTGCACAGGGGGGGAGCCCCGGGTAAGCTTCTCCTCTTTAATTCTGTTTTCTATTTTTTTCTGACATTTGTTTTGATTTAATTAAAATATTAAATCATTTAATTACCTTATGCCAATTTTTGCAGGAGCTAGCTATAATATTCCAGGGCTCCATTATAAATGGCATAATTTTTGGACCATATTTCATATATATAACAATATATACCCAAAGCAAATAATTATCGGATTAATCCAAATGGCCAAAATTAAATATCCATGAGCTCCTAAAAATATTGGTTTGATTTTTATCTCTGTCCAATATTTTCAGAGGGCAACATGAGCATTTTCTTGGACCCTTTTGGAGAAATTTTTATTTGGGTCATTTTCAAAAATGATTCTGAGGGTTCCACCAATCCTCAATTCAAATTTAAATGGAATATAAACATGATGCACAAATGACTAGCTAATCTAGGTCATACCAGACTAGGGATGTGACAGCTATGGACCCGAAGGTCTGAAGTAAACTACTCACACTTCATCGGAAGGGCTATGGTGTTGATGTAGAAGCCCTCCGTTATGGATTCCCTCTCCAGTGGAGCTCCGGAACAGGCCCCGAGATGGGATCTCGGGGATACAGGAAGTTGTGGCGGTGGAATTAGGTTTTTGGCTTCGTCTCTGGTCTAATGGGGGTACGTAGGTATATATAGGAGGAAGGAGCACGTCGGTGGAGCTTCGAGGGGCCCACGAGGCAGGGGGGCGCGCCCAGGGGGGCGTGCCCTCCACCCTCGTGACCTCCCCGGAAACTTCTTGGAGTAGGGTCCAAGTCTCCTGGATCACGTTCGGTGAGAAGATCACGTTCCCAAAGGTTTCATTCCGTTTGGACTCCATTTGATATTCTGTTTCCTCGAAATACTGAAATAGGCAAAAAAACAGCAATTCTGGGCTGGGCCTCCGGTTAATAGGTTAGTCCCAAAAATAATATAAAAGTGGAAAATAAAGCCCAATATAGTGCAAACAGTAGATAAAGTAGCATGGAGCAATCAAAAATTATAGATATGTTGGAGACGTATCATGGTGTTCCACCAGAGATCAATTCAGACCGTGGTAGTCTTTTAACTTCTCATTTCTAGGAGAGTTTCCAAACTGCCATGGGCACCCATCTTTCCTTTAGTACCGCTTTCCACCCTCAGTCAAGTGCTCAGGTGGAATGGGTCAACCAAATTCTTGAAGACATGCTTAGAGCTTGTGTTATCTCATTTGGTATGGATTGGGAGAAGTGTCTTCCCTTCGCCGAGTTTGCTTATAACAATAGCTACCAATCCAACCTCAAGAAAGCTCCTTTTGAGGTTCTGTATGGACGAAGATGTCTAACACCTTTTAACTGGTCAGACACCGGTGAAAGACAATTCTTTGGACCGGATATGATCCAGGAGGCAGAAGAACAAGTTCGCGTCATTCGTGAGAATTTGAAAACAGCCCAATCTCGTCAAAAGTGCTAGTATGACCGCCGTCATAAGGAAGTGGCTTATGAAGTTGGCGACAAAGCTTACCTTTGGGTTACCCCTTTGAAGGGTACCCATCGTTTTGGTATCAAGGGCAAGTTGGCTCCTCGTTACATTGGTCCTTTTCGCATTCTCGCTAAACGAGGAGAGGTTGCCTACTAGTTGGAACTACCCCCACATCTTTCCCGAGTACATGGTGTCTTCCACGTCTCTCAACTCAGGCGTTACTTCTCGGATCCCATCCACGGAGTGGACCACGAAATGCTTGATCTCCAAGATAACCTCACATATCGAGAGTACCCTGTTTGCATCCTTGATCAAGCAGAGCGTGTCACTCGACGTCATAACATCAAGTTTCTCAAGGTTCAGTGGTCTCATCGTTCCGAGAGAGAAGCTACCTAGGAGCAAGAAGATCTTCTTCGACTTGAGTAACCCACTTTCTTTCCGCCGACTCCTGAATATCGGGACGAGATTCTTTCGAGTGGGGGCGGGTTGTCACATCCCTAGTTCCGATATGACCTAGGCTAGCGTTCTTGTGAGCATCATGTTTAAATTTCATTTAAATTTGAAATGGGGATTTGTGAAACACTCAGAAATCATTTCTGGAAATAACCCAGATAAAAATTGCTCCAAAAAGGTCCAAGAAAATGTTCATGTTGCTCTCTGAAAATATTGGTCAGAGGTAAAATTCAAACAAATATTTTCAGGAGCTCATAAATATTTATTTTGGCCATTTGGAATTAATCCAGTATTTATTTGCATTGGATAAATATTTTTATATATATACAAAATATTGTCCAATATTTCTGAATTTTGTTAAGGGGCTTTGGAGTGGTCCAACTAGTCCCTACTAAAATTTACAGAATAAAATAAGTTGAGTTAGTATTTTACTAAATCATAAGAAATGTCAAAAAATAGAAAAGAAAAACAAAAAAAGGAAAAACCTTACCTGGACCTACCCGCGGCCTGGCACTATGCGGCCCAGCAGGCTGGCCCAGCCAGCTGGCCGCGCCAGTCATCCCCTTCCTCGCGCCAGGAGGACAGGGGCACGCGCTCGCCGTGCGCGGCCACACGCCCGACCACCTCCTGCCTGCCTGTTCCTCCCCCTCATCGCCTGGATGCCCCGCATGACGCCACGCACCGCCCCGCACCTCTCTCACTCTCTCCCGTGGTCATTCCCTCCTCTGCCGGTCTCCCTCTCAACCGCCCGAGTGCTGCCGTCGCCGCCGCTCGCCGTTGCCGTAGCTATCGCCACCCCCTCGCCTCTCCGACATGTCCAATAGCTCCGCACCGTCGTCCTTGTCCTCTCCATCAAGCCACGCGTCGCCGGATGCCCCGTGGAGCCGTCACCGCCGTCGTCTTCATCATCGGCCGCCGGAGATCGCCACCGACATCCCGTCACCTCCAAGCCGTCCCCGAGCACGCTGAGATCACCGAAGGCCTCGCCGTGAGCTCCTCTACCACACCCCTATTCACCCCCTCATTTTGCACGTTCCAGCTCCATTCCCCGCCATGGCCATCGCTCTTCGTTGCTGTCTATGTCGCCGCTGTTGCGCTAGCCGCTGCAGCCCACAACCACGCGCGTTACCGTGCTCCTGGTGATGCCAGGAGGCCGTCGAGGCACTCCGCAGCCCCTGCCGTCCCCGTAGCTCGATCCCGCCCGAACCCGCGCGCCGGCCGCCGCCTTGAGCTTCGCTCCGGCGAGCTCCGGCCACCCCAGCTCCTCCTAGCTGCTCCACAGGAAGTGCGCGAGCCTGGGCTTCGCGTAGGTGGTCTCCGCCGCCTGAATGGTCGCCGGAGCAACGAACCGGAGCCCTCCGCCGCGTCTATGGATGCCGGCGACTAACCGCCGGCGGGTTTGACCCCGCTGATCAGGAGGTTTGACCTCCCGTGGGTCACTGACATGCGGGCCCTGGCCCCAGCTAATCCTAGTTTAGTTTTTAATTAAGTTTCATTAACTCCACTGACATTTTAGTTAGTAGGAGCTTAACACTAATTAACTTAGATTAGTTAGTTAGTCACTGACGTGTGGACCCCACACGTCAAGTTTGACCCGGGTCAACCTGGTTGACCTGCTGATGCAATGCTGCTATCATGCTGACGTAGTAATGGTTTCTTGGATTTAATATAATTCAGAAAATTCCAGAAAATGTTATAAACTTCAAAAAATCACAGAAATTCAACCGTAGCTCAGATTGAAATAATTTATATATGAAAAAAATCAGAAAAATTCAATCTGTCCATCTGTACCATTTTCATGCATGAAAAACCAACCTATACATGTTGTATATATGGAAACACACTTATGGCATTTAAAGGGACTTAAATTAGAGTTGCATTTGAACCTTTGGTTCAAATGGACCTCTTCCAAGTTGAATGCTAAATGCATTAGCTCAAACAACATCACATCTTCATGCCATGTTCATGCATCATATTGTTGCATATGCTTGTGTTTTGATTGCCGACACCGTTCCTTCTCGATAGGTCCTGCTCTGGAGACTGATCCAGAGTACCTGTCAGTGGAGCAGTGCCCCCTCTGTTGATCTACCAGGAAAGCAACCCCCCTTTTTCATTCCGATACAATCCTACTCTCTCGCTCCTACTCTCATTTATTGCATTAGGACAACAACGATTCAACTGCTACTTTATGATGCAGTAGTTAAACCCATTCATCTACATGACCTATCATTGCCACAGTAAATAGTTAAAACCCACTAGCATGTGTAGGAGTTGATTGAGCCATGTTGTGTTCCTACCATGCCATGCCTGCTATTGCTTAGAGTTGTGTCAGGTCTGATTCATTGGGAATGGATTGGAGTGTTAAGATATGTTCTGGTGCTGAGAGTTAAGCGTGTGAACACGATTTGGTAAAGGTAGCAGTGAGAGGCCATGTAGGAGTACATGGTGGGTTGTCTCACTGGAACCGTCCTTAAGCACTGAATTATGTGTATGTTGTCCAATGACTAGCTACTACCACACATTGGGTTTCAGTAACTCGACCCCTCTCGACTTATTAGCCAACTTCATCTCTGTCCAGGAGTTGCAACTAGCTTCTGGTCTTTGTAGGTAGTGCTATTTTTCTACGGAGTGGCACCCGGCAGGGTGGACTTGGGACAGACTAGGCACACGTCGCCCGGTGTACCGAGTGGCACCCGGATGGTGGGCTCGGGAACCCTGTACACATCGTTTGGGGCCCTGAGAGAAACCCCGGCCGGATCTCCTTGCGGATGGAACCCGAATAGGCGATAAACCTGGACTAGAGTCTTGTGTGGTTAGTTAGGTCGTGGCCGACACCCTCTCCAGGATTCCGCTTGAAGGTTGCCGAGATACATGACGTGTACATGGTGATAAGTGGTGAGAGCATGTGTGAAGAAGTACACCCCTGCAGGGTTATCATGATCTATTCGAATAGCCCTGTCCTCGGTTATGGACTTCTTGGATGCTTACGTGGTACATAGACAACTTAAAGTGGATACTCTAAAATTCTCAAGACAAGTGTGAGTGCTATGGATGGCCTTCTCGTAGAGAGACGGGGATGGATCCATAGTAGTGTATTGATGTGGTGATTAGTGGACTCGTTCGTGCTGCATCACCTCAAAGAAGTTTCTCGTTGTCGTAGAATAGGATAGCCACTGAGTCAAAGCTGGCTTGGTGCAACTAAACCCCACATTACCTTCTTGATACAAATGCATGTATGTCGGTGGGAACGACACCTATGGGATCACAAGAATCCCTACTACGGTTGCGGGGTGCGGGCTCGTGAGAAGAGCGGATCAAACAGGTAGCACACGATTCGTTTAACCAGGTTCGGGGCGGGGATGCGTAAAACCCTACTCCTGCTTTGGTGGATTGTATATCTGTGTTCTTGAGCTAGCTATGGGGCGTGAGAAGCTCCAAAAAGCCAAATCCCCCTCCTGGTCGCCTCGGGCCTCCTTTTATAGGAAAGGGGCCGCCACAGTGGCACCAGGAGGTGGAAAGGGAACAGTGATGTGAGGTTATCCCTCGCATTAAATGACAAGGCACATTTAATGCGTCTTGACCAGGTGTCCTTGCTTTATAGGGGACGGGGGAGAGCCCTGTCTCGTCCGTCGCCGCTCCCTCTTATGTCGACACACGCCCTGGCCAGCGGCGCCCGTGGTGCCATGTAGGCAGGCAGGCCACGCAGGTGCCTGCCCAGCTGGTTGGGTCGGCAGCTGCATGCGAACGGCGGTGGAGGTTTGATTGGCGTGGGCTTGATGGTGGCCCAACGGGTGTTTTTGGCAAGGGCCTTGCCGGGGCCCCGGCAAGGGTCCTGCCGTGGTGCCTGCTGTCATCCCTGGTAAGGCTCTTGCCGGGGGCCTCGTGGTCCTCCTTGCCTGGGATCCCGCCAAGGATCATCATCTTCTAAATGGTGTATCCGATCTCGAATGTCTTCATAAAGATCTGCATGCCACCACGGGGATGTCTCCCGAATCCTTGCCCCATGGCGGCAGTGGACTCAAGGGTGACTCACTCCGTAGATTTGGGGCTAGCTGCCACGGCAAGGGTCTTGCCGGGTTTGCTAAAACCGCCTCCCGGCAAGGATCTTGCCGGGGGGGGGGGGTCCGCTTCGTCCCCTTTGCTCTTTGTGGTCTTGTTCTTGGCGTCGTTCTGCTTCTCCTGAGCTTCGGCCTTACCTTGGCTCACCTCCCTTGCCTTGCTCAGTGTGGTGGTGCCTGTGGCTCAGACTGCCCGTGCAATAGTTAAAGGGGTATAAAAAGCGTACCCCTCTTTTTGTACACCGACAGGAGCCCCTGGGCCTGGGCCACACGTAAGCGCACTCACATCGTTGGGCTAGGCCCAAAAACGGTGCGTGGGCAGGCGGGGCGGTTTTTACGGCGGAAAGTCTCTTCGCGCGCTGCGCTTCCCATGCTTCTCGCACGTGGCGCGGCGTGGGGAGGCGTGTGTGACACGGGTGGCATGCGTGGGGCTGAGCTCTGCATGCATGCGTCACGTCGTAGTAAAGGGGGCGGTTCGCGCCTTCCCCATAAACGGAGGAAGGCGTGGAGGCGCGTCCCATTTACTGAACGGGGCCGAGGCGTGGTCTTCAAGGCGTCCACACCCCACAATCACGGGGTGGGGAGAAGTCACCTCACCCGTCGCCTCGGTCCTGCACGCCTGCCACATGGCTCTCATGCGCTTGGGGTGGTGAACGGTGGAGGCGGGAAACCGGGCCACCGCGGCTAGGGCGGCGGGTCGGTCCCAGTTCCCTGCGCCTTTCGCATCTTGATTGACTGAGCGGGGCTGCCGAGCCCCCACCCTGTTCCTTTATAAAGAGCGGGAGGGGGGATGGCATCCCGCATTCCTTCATCTCCTCCTTCCTTCAGCTTCTGCTCCCCCTTCCATCCATCATGGAGAGAGGGAATCCTGGTCCTTCAACGGTGGCGGCGAGGGTCGCCGCTCGACAACGTGTCCCTCCTTCTCCTGCACCTGCGGTGGCAGAGCCAGCCGCGAGGGGAAGGGGGAGGGGGCGAGGCCGAGGCGCTCGGGGAAGAGGAGGACAGGGCAGCGCGCCGGCCTCGCCTCCGCCAGCAGTTCCTCCCCCTATGGAGGGCCACGTTGGGGATGATCCTTGCGAGTTCTTCATCAGGCTACGCCGTCTGGCTCGCCATCGCCTTCGTCTCCCGACTCCATTCGCGCGGGAGATGGAGCTGGATCCGCCGGAGTCGCTGTGGCTGCACATGAGGGGCTGCGCGATCAGTGGCACGTGGGCTCGCGTCGATTTCCCCGCCCCTCACGTGATGTATCTCTGTCGAGGATGGAAGACGTTTGCCCATATCCACTGCTTGGCGGAGGGGCTCACTCTCCATTTTAAGCTGACGGAGGGTGGCCTTCTCTCCGTCAAGGTCTTCGGGTGCTTCGGGACCCATGCAAGGTGCTGCGTGGAGAGCTCTTCTGATAGTGAAGACTCCTCCTCGGGCGGGAGTGACGAGGAGGACAGCGGTAGCGACGACGAGGGTAGTAGGCGGCAGGATGACGGGTCCGATTAGGTGTCGGGCGCCGCTCCGTGCGGCACCGGCGACCCCATCATTCGCGTCGCCGGCTCCCTGAACTTCTCGGGGTCGTCTCCTTAGGCGGCTGGTGTTGGGAGGCTGTGGAAGAGGAAGAGGGCGAGCGGCAAGGCCGTCAAATCAGAGTACGCGGGCACCGACGCCTTCGACGCGTGCTGACGTCCTGCCGCCTCATCTTCGAGCTCTGCTTCCGGCGCCGCCATCACCATCCAGCCTTCGGACGGCCACCGAGATGTTCTCTTTGTGTCTTCTGCCACCCGTAGCTCGCCTAGGCGCCCCTTTTGCCCTTTTCGCCTCCTTGACCTGCCTCCTGAGGAGAGGGACAAGAAAGGGATTACGGGCACCTTATCTCTTTTTAGTTTGTAAGCCTTCGGGCCTTAGCTGAGTTTAAAACTTGTAATCCCATCATTCATGTTTTTCATTCCCTATGGACTGTACCTGAGTGGAATGTTTTTAATGAAAAAGGGATGCTTGTCGGGTCATTTGTTTGTGGGTAGAACCCACGACAAGGAGTAAATCCTTGATATCCTTAAGATAAACATTTCCTTGCCCAACCACAGGCCTTGCCGTCTCCCTACTTCGCTCGACCTTTCTCACACCTTTGACGGAGGCAGGGATGAGGTGGGTTCAGGCTCCTTGTTTCATCCTCTCGCTGCCGCGACTACTACCAAACCTGGCCCCAGGAACGAGCCCTACGGCCTAGAGTTAGGGGAGCACGGTAGTTTTAGGAAAAAACGAGGTTTCACATACCTCAGTCCATAAGGAAATACATGATAAGGGATGAAGAACTTATCTGAAGCTGTAGCCCCCGACAACTCTGGTTTGCCGTGGGTGAATCTTTGCTCTTGCAGACCCCGGCAATACTGGCTTGTCGGGGTCTAGATGCTGGTTTGTCCCTCTTCTCTTTTTCGTCCTCAAGTGATCCAGCAAGGATACCTGTGAGTCCTGTGAACCAAAGAAGACGAAAGAACAGCAAAGAGACGCACACTCGACCTCTAAGCTAGGGGTTAGTCGCCGCTAAGCACTATCAACCCTAACCAAGGACGAGACTCGACCTAGCATGCATGCTATAACTTAGGGCGCCGGCGCTTCTTTTATTTGGGCTCAGGGTCTGTGCATGGCTTGGTACAAAGGGTTACATGCATCATCGGCAATGCTTGTACAAAAGGTGGCTTGCCGGGGGGCCCGGCAAGCCGCGCCTCACGGGTAAAACTTGCGAAGATGCTCAATGTTCCAGGAGTTACTCACTGGAACGGCATCTTCGGTCTCCAGGCGGACTGCGCCGGGCCTGGTGACTCGTATTACCCGATAAGGGCCTTCCCACTTTGGCGTCAACTTGTTGGAATTCTTGGCCGATTGAACACGCCGAAGACAAGGTCGCCTTCCTCAAGGATTTGGGCATGAACCTTGCGGCTATGGTAGCGGTGCAAGGCTTGCTGGTAGCGTGCTGCTCTCACAGCCGCCCGAAGACGATCTTCCTCAAGGAGCATTGCGTCATCTTGCCGCAGTTGCTCTTGCTCAAGCTCATCATAAGCGAGCACTCGAGGTGACCCGTATATGAGTTTAGTGGGGAGAATTACTTCTGCCCCATATACCAGGGCAAAGGGTGTCTGGCCGGTGGCTCGATTTGGCGTCGTCCTGATCGACCAAAGAACTGTTGGCAGCTCATCAATCCAGCGCCTTCCACTCTTATGCAGCCTGTCAAAGGTCTTGGTCCTTAAGCCTCGCAGTACTTCAGCGTTTTCCCTCTCAGCTTGACCATTGCTTCATGGGTGAGCAACGGAAGCGAAACAGACTTTGCTACCGAGGTCTTGGATATATTGCATGAAGGTGCGGCTTGTGAACTGTGTGCCATTGTCGCTGATGACCCTGTTGGGTACACCAAAACGGAACACTAGTCCCTTGAAGAACTTGACGGCTGACTGAGCTGTGACCTTCCTCACTGCCTCCACCTCCGGCCACTTTGTGAACTTGTCGATTGCAACATACAAGTACTCAAAGCCCCCGACAGCGCGGGGGAAAGGGCCCAGTATGTCGAGCCCCCAGACCGAGAAGAGCCAGGAGAGAGAAATGGTTTGAAGGGCTTCAGCTGGCTGATGAAGCTTCTTTGAATGGAACTGACACGCTTCACACCTGGTGACTAGTGTCGTCGCATCCTGGAGGGCGGTGGGCCAGAAGAAGCCTTGCCGAAATGCCTTGCCGGCAAGGGCCCTTGACCCGATGTGGGATCCACATATGCCTCAGTGTATCTCTGCCAAAAGCTCCAGTCCTTCCTCCCGAGGGATACACTTCAATTTCACACCGTTCGTCCTCTTTCTATATAGGACGTCATCGACGAACTGGTACATGGTAGAGCGATGGGCTACTTTTTCTGCTTCTTCCTGCTCTTCAGGAAGTTCCCCTGTTTGGAGGAATCGGACGGTATGCTGTGCCCACGCTGGAGCCTGAGGCTCGACGGCGAGGACTAAAGGCATTTCCTCCGCTATAGGGGCGGCTGTCTCGACGGCAAGAGCTTGATGCTCCGCCGGAGCTAGCCGTCCCGTGGTGGGCTCAGTGTCTCCGGCAACATCCTTGCTGGCGGCTCCAGGGAGCTCAGTGGGAAAGTACTTGCCGGGTCCTGATTTCCTCCTCTTGTTCTGCTCTGTTGATGGATCAACGGATGGCTGAGTTAGCTGGAGCACAAAGGTACCTGGTTCCACAGGTAGCTTGAGGGTAGCCCGTTTTGAAAGGTAATCAGCGATACCGTTCTCCGCTCGGGGAACGTATTCAACCTGTATACCATCGAAACACTCTTCCAGCTTTCTCACTTCATCGATGTAGGCCTTCATCAACGGGCTCTGGTAGTCCTTGTTGACTTGCTTGACGACGAGCTGCGAGTCGCCCCTGACGATGAGCTTCTTGATTCCGAGGTCTGCTGCGATCCTAAGATCGGCAAGCAGCCCTTCATACTCTGTCGTATTGTTTGTTGACACCTCCCTGGGGAAGTGCATCTGGATCACGTACTTGAGGTGCTCTCCGGTGGGCGCGACAAGCAGTACGCCAGCCCCGGCGCCATGTAAGGAGAAAGCTCCATCAAAGTACATGACCCAACTGCAACTTGCCTCCTTGCCGAGGAGAGCAGTCTCTTGGGATTCTTCGTCAGGCGTCGCGGTCCATTCCGCAATGAACTCCGCCAGGACTCGGCTCTAAATCGTCGAAGTACTTTCAAACTTGAGGCCAAAGCTGGACAGCTCCAGTGCCCATTCCACAATTCTTCCCGTTGCATCTGGATTGTCCAATATCTGTTGCAGAGGGAGGCGAGTGACGACAGTGATCTCGTGTGCCTGGAAGTAGTGATGCAGCTTCCTCGAGGCCATAAGAAGGCCGAAGAGCAGTTTTTGCACGCCGGAGTACCTTGATCTAGCTCCCTACAGGAGGGAACTAACAAAGTAGACCGGGTGCTGCATCATTTTCTTCTTCGGCGGCACTTCAACTGGCTGTGTCGTCTCTGCATTGGTGGTGTCAGGCTCTGTCGCTGCCATTACCTCGTCGTCAACCTCTCTCTGCGCCACTAGTGCGGCGCTGACCACCTGGTTCGTTGCCGCCAGGTATAGCAGCAATGGCTCCTGTGGTCTAGGCGCAACTAGTGTTGGCGCGGAGGAGAGGTACTTCTTCAAATCTTGCAATGCTGCTTCGGCTTCTGGCGTCGACTCCATCGGGCCCGCCTTTTTCAGGATCTTGAAAAAGGGAAGGGCGTGCTCGGCAGACTTGGAAATGAATCTGCCCATGGCGGCGACGCAACCAGCAAGGTGATGCACATCCTTGATTCGCTTGGGTGCTTCAATCTGCTCTATAGCTTTGATCTTATCCGGATTGGCCTCTATCCCACGCTGTGATACAAAGCACCCGAGAAGCTTGCTGGACGGGATGCCAAAGACGCACTTCTCAGGGTTCAGCTTGAGGTTGATCTTGCGCAGGTTTGCAAATGTTTCTTGCAAATTCGGTATGAGGGTTGCCCTGTCCTTGGTTTTGACCACTATGTCATCCATATAAGCTTCCATATTTCTATGGAGCTGGGGTTCAAAACCAATCTGGACCGCCCTTGCAAACGTCGAACCAGCACTCTTCAGCCCGAAAGGCATATGCATGAAACAATACATACCACATGGGGTGATGAATGTTGTTTTCTCTTCGTCTTCTCTCATCATGAAGATCTGGTGGTAACCGGAGTAGGCATCGAGGAATGACAACAGATCACACCCAGCTGTGGAGTCAACAATCTGGTCGATGCACGGCAACGGGAAGGGGTCCTTAGGACAAGCCTTATTGATATCTGTGTAATCAATACACAGCCTCCACTTCCCATTAGCCTTGCGCACTACGACCGGATTAGCTAACCACGTTGGATGGAGCACTCCTCTTACCAAACCCGCCGCTTCCAGTTTCCAGATCTCCTCTGTGATGAACTCTTGTCGTTCCAAAGCTTGCTTTCTGACCTTTTGCTTGACGGGCCACACATGAGGACAGACAGCAAGGTGGTGCTCAATCACCTCCCTGGGAACAACGGGGATGTCGGAAGCTTGCCATGCAAACACATCGACATTCGCCCGCAGGAAGGTGACGAGCGCGTCTTCCTATTTCTCTTCAAGGGTGGAGCTTATGGTGAAAGCCCCTCCCGTGTCGTCCTCATTGACAGAAACCTTCTTGGTTCCCGGCGGTATGGCCCTGGGCTTCTTGTTTCCGCCGGTGGAGCTCTCTGGCACGTCCTCGATGGGAGCGCTACACTCCGAAGAGGTGCGCTTGCCGGAGTGGGTGTCTGAGGTCTCACTGGTCTTCTTCTTCTTCTTCCCTCCCGGGATCCCAGCGGCAGGAGCAAGTGCCCTAGTGGCGGCAGCTGCTGCAACTGCTTGCTGGTATAGTTGGTCAGCGCAAATCAACGCATCTTTCTTATCGGAGGGGATGGTGATGATCGCCACAGGTCCTGGCATCTTCAGGGTGTTGTAGGCGTAGTGTGAGACCGCCATGAACTTGGCCAGCGCTGGGCGGCCAAGGATCCCGTTGTAGGGCAAGGGGATCTTGGCAACATCAAACACGATCCTCTCCGTCCTGTAGTTCAGATCGCTTCCAAAAGTCACGGGCAGCGTGACCTTTCCCTTAGGTTGGCTTCTTCCCGGGTTGACCCCCTGAAACGTGCCCGTCTCCTCGAGGTCTCCATCAGGAATCTGCAGTTTCTCGATCATGGTAGGCAAGATCAAGTTCAGATCGGCCCCGCCATCGACTAGCATCTTTGTCACCTTGAGGTTGCGTATTGTTGGTGAAACGAACAATGGCAAGAACCCGACCGCAGTAGTGCGATCAGGGTGATCCTTAGTGTCAAAAATGATAGGTGTGCTGGACCACTTCAGCGGCCTTTGGGCAACAAACGACGGCTCTACCGCTGTAATCTCTCGCACCCACTGTTTAAGCTGGCGGTGAGAAGTATGCAGCAAGGCGCCGCCGTCGATGCACATGGCCTCTGTAGCTTTCTGAAACTCTTGGTCGCCGGATTCGTCGTCCTCTTCGTAATCGTCGTCTTTTGGCTTTTTGTCACGGCCCCGGACGGGCCTCTCCTGTTGTTTATCCTTGCTGCGACGGCCCGCCTGGCCGTCACGCTTCTTGCTAGACCCCTCAGCACCGTCTTGGCCCTTCTCCTTGTCCCGCCTCTCATATTTAGCCCTCTGCTTCTCAGCGAGGAGCTCAACCTGTCGGCAATCTTGGAGAGCATGGCCTTTGGTGCGATGGATCTTGCAGTATCGCTTGTCGGAATTCCTCGGCTTCTCGGCAACCGCCAAGGCCCGGCAGGCAACACATCCGGCAATTTCCTTGCCGGGGTCATCTGCCTTGGTTTTCTTTGTGGAGCCGGTGTCACTAGATCCCTCGACGGCAAGCACGGCTTTACCTTTGCGCTTCCTATTGCGGCGCCGGCCCTTCTTTGCCGAGGTGGCAGTATCTTCATCTGAGGAGTCGGTTTCCACGCCGGCGTCTTTGCCGGGGTACTTCCTTCCCTCTTCGGCCAAGGCACATCTGTCAGCAAGAACATAGAGTTCCGCTACATCTTTCACCTTGTTCATTGCCAGCTCTTCGTGCATCTTGCGGTTACGCACGTTCTGATGGAATGCACTAATGATGGCGGCATGGTGAACATCAGGGATATTGTACTGTATCCGGCTGAACCTCTGTATATACTTGCGGAGACTCTCGCCTCTCTTCTGGGGAATGACGTGCAGGTCGCTCGCTTGGCCATGGGCTTGGTGGCCTCCAGTAAAGGCGCCCACAAACTCATGGCACAAATCCGACCAGGAGGAAATAGAGTCTATCGGCAAGTGCATCAACCATGACATGGTGTTGGGTTTAAGAGCCAACAGAAAGTAATTCGCAAGCACCTTATCATCGCGGGCTCCGGCAACTTGCATTGCAATGGTGTAGATGCTGAGGTACTCAGACGGGTGGGTCTTGCCGCTGTACTTTTCACCCACGTCAGGTTTGGAGGTGCGGTGAGTGGGCCACTGGAACTGCCGCAGCTCACGGGTAAAAGCCGGACAGCCTACCTCGTAAGGTAGGCCTCCAGGGCTCTCCGGTGCCGGGTGGTTCACAGCAGGCCCCGCTCGCCTGTCTGACTGGTGGCGTGCTCCGCGCCGGCGCTCGATAGTGGTTCGAGCGTCTTCATGTTCTCGTTTCCGAAGGACTTGGCGCTGGTCGCAGTGGGTCCGCGGGTCGGACGACGCTATGGAGATTTCATCGCCCGCAACATCGCGACGGGCTGACGTCCGTGGTACCCGGCGAGGAGGAGGCGAGTGCACCGTGGTCGCGGCGCCGCCGGCTCTCCTGCCATTCGTGCGTGGGACTCCGTCGGAGCATCGACCCGGGGGCTCCACCGGACTCGGTTCATCTTTGTTGGCCACCGCAACAAGGCTTCGGATAGTGCTCTCCATTCATTGAGTTTCCCCGTAGTGGGAGGAAAATCAAGGAGCAACTGCGCGCGCGCCAGGGCTTCTGCTGGCGTTGGTGGCAGCGAAACCTACACGGATCGCGACGCGCTTCGACTTCTGACAATGTCAGAAGGAGCTCTATCATGACCCCGCGGTCGCATGCCATCTTCACCAGCGCCTCAGCGAGCAGGCAGGTCTTCTACCTCCCGGGAGTGGCGCTCAGGGCTCTTCCTGCAGCGACGCCCGGGGTCTTCGGTGTGGTTGCGTCATTCGTCGCGCGCCGCTTGAGAGGAGTGCAGCGTCGGCGCCGGCGTGGGAGTCTTGGATGCCCTCGCATCGCCTTCGGGCGGGGCGGTAGCGATCTTGGAAGGCCCCACACCACCCGCGGAGGGCCTAGCTCCGTCTTTGGATTTGGCGGCGTGCCGCCCATTACCAGGCGTACAAACATCGCCGCCTCCCAAACTCCAGCTGCTGGGACAGTGTTGGTGTTCGCGAACGGTGCCCCGGGTCCTTTCTATGACCGGTCCGCTGCTCGCCCACGTCGGGACGGGGTGTCCGGCTTCCGACGGGCCAACTGCCACCGTCGTCTTCTTCTTGGGCGCCATGACGACGAAGAAGCGTCGAACTAACTGCTAAAGCCGATTCTCACAACTGCGTCCCCTACTTGGCGCCCAAAGATGTCGGTGGGAACGACACCTATGGGATCACAAGAATCACTACTACGGTTGCGGGGCGCGGGGTCGTGAGAAGAGCGGATCAAACAGGTAGCACACGGTTCGTTTATCCAGGTTCGGGCCACGGGGATGCGTAAAACACTACTCCTGCTTTGGTGGATTGTATATCTGTGTTCTTGAGCTAGCTATGGGGCGTGAGAAGCTCTAAAGAGCCGAATCCCCCTCCTGGTCGCCTCGGGCCTCCTTTTATAGGAAAGAGGTCGCCACAGTGGCACCAAGAGGTGGAAAGGGAACAGTGATGTGAGGTTATCCCTCGCATTACATGACAAGGCGCATTTAATGCGTCTTGCCCAGGTGTCCTTGCTTTACCGGGGACGGGGGAGAGCCTTGTCTCGTCCGTCGCCGCTCCCTCTTCCGTCGACACGCGCCCTGGCCAGCGGCGCCCGCGGTGCCATGTAGGCAGGCAGGCAGCTGAGGTGGCGCAGTGGTGGGTCTCCACGAAGATCTGCATGCCGCCACGCAGGTGCCTGCCCAGCTGGTTGGGTCGGCAGCTGCATGCGAACGGCGGTGGAGGTTTGACTGGCGTGGACCTGGTGGTGGCCCAACATGTGTTTTTGGCAAGGGCCTTGCCGAGGCCCCGGCAAGGGTCCTGCCGTGGCGCCTGCTATCATCCCCGGTAAGGCTCTTGCCGGGGGCCTTGTGGTCCTCCTTGGCTGGGATCCCGCCAAGGATCGTCATCTTCTAAAGGGTGTATCTGATCTCGAATGTCTTCACAAAGATCTGCATGCCACCATGGGGATGTCTCCCGAATCCTTGCCCCATGGGGGCAGTGGACTCAAGGGTGACTCACTCTGTATGTGTGGGGCGAGCTGCCACGGCAAGGGTCTTGCCGGGTTTGCTAAAACCGCCTCCCGGCAAGGATCTTGCCGGGGGGTCCGCTTCGTCCCCTTTGCTCTTTGTGGTCTTGTTCTTGGTGTCGTTCTGCTTCTTCTAAGCTTCGGCCTTACCTTGGCTCACCTCCCTTGCCTTGCTCAATGTGGTGGTGCCCGTGGCTCAGACTGCCCGTGCACAGTTATAGGGGTACAAAAAGCGTACCCCTCTTTTTGTACACCGACAATGTATGATAGGATCTGATGTAAGTCTTGCTGAGTACGTTTGTACTCACGTTGCTTCATTTATGTTTTGCAGGTGAGACATCAATCTCACTAGTAGTACCGCTTGGACTTCGACGAGTAGCTTGTTACCTTAGCTACGATCTTGTACCCTTGGGAGGGACTTGTAGATAGTCAGGCTTCTCAGCCTTTTTCTTTTGTAGTTGTCTGTACTCAGACATGTAATGCTTCCGTTGCTTGTATGCTCTGAATGATGGGTCATGAGACCTCTGTTTGTATTAATGCTATGTGGATCTTCTGGGCCTTTATCTATATGAGTTTCAGTTATGTTGTGATGCCATGTTGTACAACACATACTTGCATGTTATGCGTACGTGTGACGTGTATTGCTATGTGTGGGATCCGACAACCTAGTTGTTTATCCTTGGTAGCCTCTCTTATGGGGAAATGTAATCTAGTGCTTCCACTGAGCCATGGTAGTCTGCTACAGCCCGGTTCATCGGAGTCCTGTTAGCCCAGCATTACTGCTCCGGAACACTTAGACTGGCCGGCGTGTGATTCACATCGTTCCTGTGTCTGTCCTTTTGGGGAAATGTCACGCGGTGACTTCTGGAGTCCCGCTAGCCTGCTACAGCCCGGATTCCTGGAGTCCTGTTAGCCCAGTTACTACAGCCTGGATTCACACGCTGCTGACCGACATGCTCGATGTTGTTTCATGTATGCCTGTCCCCGTAAGTTAGTGCCACTTTGGGTTCACGACTAGTCATGTCGGCCCGGGTTCTCTGTCATATGGATGCTAGCGACACTGTCATATACGTGAGCCAAAAGGCGCAAATGGTCCCGGGCCATGGTAAGGCGACACCCGTGGGGATACCTTGCGTGAGGCTGCAAAGTGATATGAGGTGTTACAGGCAAGATCGGTGTGACTTAGAATCGGGGTCTTGATAGGGGGCATCATGTACGCATCCGTATCATGGTGAGCCAATCTCGCAAGAGATAGCAGCAAGCAAGGTGTCTTGAAAAGCTTAGGCCTCACTTCGACGATGGCCTTGTGCATGTCCCTCGAGCATGCAGCCAGCCGTAGGGCGCTCAACATGTCCATACATGAACAACAGAGGTCGAGGATGTCATTGGGGACACTGCTCCAATCGCGGCTCATATGGATGCTGCGCGGTTCACATTCGGCCATGGTGGAGTTTGGAAGGTGGGGGTTTTGGCGGGCTTGATTTACGGGGGAGAAGGCTGTCGGTGAGAGTGAGGCGACGGTACACTGGGGCACAGTGAGATGGAGATTGAGATGGAGTGGTGATATGGGAGGGGAGAGGGAGACGAGGCGAGGAATGCTAATATGTTGTATAGCGGCGGTGACAGACTACACAGTGCACAGGGTGAGGCTGACTTTGGTAATCCGAACACGCCGCCTGGACTAGTGTCAGGCGCAGGGTGTTGTCACTTCACTCTGAGGACCGAATGAATAGTATTTTGACCATCAAGTGTACCACAGTTGTACTACTACTAGTAGTAGTAGGAACATGAGTACTCCAGTACTGTATAGAGGAAATAGGTCTCCCGTGATAGCATGCCTATTCACTTCATCCTCTAGGTATCATCCATATTGCGAGCAAAACCAAATTCTCGTGCTTGTGGAAGTGCGAAGATGGGTCTTTTCTTTTTCTGATGAGGATAACCGTGTATTCCTTAACCAGAGAATGTTGTGTCGCCCACGCACGCGTCAATATCCATCTGAACTAGCTAAGACACATTTTTTTATCAGTTTGCATAGGTCCCACCTATCAGGAAGGATGGGCACGTACACGAACAGGTAGGACTCCTCAGTCTACCCGCATAGCCTTTTCGTTTAGTCTACCTAGCCGTCTAATCTACTGCCTGCACGCCACTTCTCCCATTTACTTCTCCATCAGGAACCGATTTTCCTCGGCTTCTTCACCTCCCCTTCGTCCTCATTTGCATCCAAACCCCATTGCGTTCACATTCTTTTAACCTCTTTAAATAATCATCTACTACTTCAGTTAGACTAGCCATCTAATCCTAATTCTCAAAACCATAGCCCTCCGTTCCAGCAGTTCCAAATGGCAAAAGAGATCGAGATGCATATTTTTAGCGTCCAACATGTCCTCGTCGAAGGCTCATTGAGCATAGTTGCCACCGTCACCGTCCACCCAAGGGTTGTTCGGAACTGGATCAACAATGTATCCAACTCCCTCGAAAAGGTACAGACGAGGGTCATCGGTCTCGACACAGAGTACACCGAGCGTGCCACTGGGAAGATCCAATGCGCCGCCGTCCTTTAGCTGTGCCTCGAAGATGATGTTTTGGTGTACTACATCATACACGCGCCCTCCATACCAGGTGATCTTCAGGATTTCTTGTCTCAGGAGGACATATTTATGTGGGGCAGCCATCGAAGGGGACAAATAGAAGCTGGAGCCATACAACCTTGATTTGAAAATCATCGCTGACCTACAAACCAGAATCAAAATTCCTGTAGAAGATTGTGATAAAAAGACACCATCCCTATTCGATCTTAAGAAGGGTGACGAGACGGTGGCATTAAGGTCGTCTGGATGGGAGAATTATCCCTTGACGTATGAGCAGATAAAATATGCTGCCCTCGATGCCCGTGTGAGTTTTGAGATAGCTGCAAGGTCCAAAGAGCTTGTTGCGAAGCCGTCTCCCATAGAAAATGAGAAGAAGAAGAAGAAGAAGAAGAAGAAGAAGAAGAAGAAGAAGAAGAAGAAGAAGAAGAAGAAGAAGAAGAAGAAGAAGAAGAAGAAGGATAAGAAGAAGAAGATAAGGTTGCACCAGGAATAGGGCATTATGGATGGATGAACTATTTCCTCTCTTGTACAAAAAAATTATTCCCTCTCGGTGTATATTGATATAGATGGACTATTTTGATGGTGTGCATGTCTTTGGAACAAGTAGCATGGGTCCGCTTGACTATAAGGAACTATTTATCCGCCTAGCTTTCTCTACCACTCCTTCAAGTGATCGGTATGCAATGCATGTGTCTGCAGACATGATAGCTTGTCCATGGAAGTTCAACTACGGCGACCATCACGTTTCATCCACTGCCACTCGCGATTCCCACGACGCCGCTCCAACCCATGGCACCACGTCCCCCGACGTGTGCCTCACCCCTCTCGGTCGCACCGCCCCTCTGCCTTTGTGTGCATGACATGTGGGCCACCTTAAATGCGGAGAGCATCAAGTTTCTACCACAGCCACATGCGATTCCCATGACGCTGCATGAACCCATGACACCACACGTCCCCCGACTTACGGCTCACCCCTCTCGGCCCCACTGCCCCTCTGCCTTCGGGAGCATTACATGTGGACTAGCCACCTATCGGGTCCACATGTTACTGACTCAAAGTCAGGTGTAGTAAGGCGCTGAAGCTCAGTCCCGAGGGCCCTGAGAAGGAAATGTAACTCCCGCGCCAGGCTGGTGCTACCGCTGCATGAACTCGTGCCAAACTCGAGATTTGTTTCTTTACTATACATGCACGCAATGATTTAATGGACATTGTAATCTCAACATGTGATGGGGAGCTCTAAATTTGAATTTGAAACTTATAAAATGAAAAGATTCAAAATAAACTAGGAGAGAGGGAGTATATCGTAGGATGTGTCCCATACGAAACAAGTCCCCTGGTTTGTCACCGCGAAGACGCGGTTAGAAAGGAGCACTGCGTCTTCGTACTCGTACGACAACAAATCGGCTGCAGACAGCATGGTCCACCTTTGACCGCCATGTGCAAGGTTCGTGCTATCTTATTCAATCTCACTGTGGTTCCATCGTACCAATTCATGTGGTGGCCCGTTGCATGGCTGATCCCAATGTTGGACAAAGGTTCTATGGGAATGGTGTCACCATTGTAAATGTTGTGCAAATTAATGTTGGTACCCTCCCGTACATATGCAAGCTAATCTCCACTCGCACCGAGCCTAACTTGTCAAGCAGTGGGCAGGGGAGAATTAGGAAATGGACACGGAAGTAGTCTTTAGAATGCATTTACTACGTGATCAAACTCATATTACCTGCTCATCGGAGGAAATCTGAGTGCCCCTCAACGTCGGCATCTCAAGGGGCATCAACTTGCAACTATGGCCACGCCGCGCTGGAGAGACCCCCAAGGAAACATCCTCGTGCGTTCCACGGAACATCAAGATGCATTTGTATGAGTAGTTTATCTTGTGACATAAAAGGATGAATGGGGGAAGGCCTCTAGAGATAGAGATAGACACTACTACTACCAATGTGCGTTGCAATGGATCCAAAGTAGTAGAATAATACTTGTTCATCTGCTTGAAATATAAACACTCTAGGTTTGATATACATGTGTCAGCAGACATGACAGCTTGTCCATGGAAGTTGAACGACGACGACCATCACGTTTCTTGTTTGTACAACTGCCACACCCACATGCAATTCCCACAACGCCGCTCCAACCCGACCTATAAGCACGACGTCCCCCGACGTGGACATGGATCCTCTGACATGGCTATCACTGCCTTACCCTGCCTTTCCTTTGCTGACAGGTGGGACCCACACTTGGGGGTACCACATATCAGTGAAATAATGGTAGGATTGTTCACGTCAGGGGATCCTCATCGCCCCGACGTGTGCCTCATCCCTCTTGGCCCCACCGCTCCTCTACCCTTGTGTGCATGACATGCGGGCCAGCTGAACTGCGGCGACCATCAACTTTCTACCACAGCCACACCCTATTGGACGTTGTTTACCTGCTCCGCTGCTGTGCTCTGATCTGTACTCCTGCACCATAACATTTTCATCTAGTGGCTGTGACACATTTCGTCCCGGGCATCAATCCTCAGCTGGAGTACTTCTGTACTACAGGTAGTACCCGCCGGTGTGGCCATCTACGCCTCGTAATGCCCCTCGCCTAGTTGTGGCACCCTCTCCACGGCCACGCCACCACTGGCCGGTTCATCTCGAACGAGTGAGTCGCGAACCACACCACCACCATGAGAATGACATGTGGGCCAGCCGCATTTAAGGTCCGCATGTCATTGACTCATAGGTCGGGCACTAAGACACTGAAGTTCGGTCCCGTAGGCCTCGAGAGGGAAATGTAACTCCTGAGGCAGACCTTGTGGTGCTCCCGCACTACGAGCTCATGCCAAACCCGGAATTTGTTTCTTACTACTACTCCCAACTACTAGTAAGGTACACGTGCATTGCATGCATGAGATTCTGGTGGTTTGTGCATTATGCTTCTATATGTGCAGTCTTCTAGATTCTACATGTGGCAAAATCTGGTGGAATGTAGATGATATCCAACGGCCAATAGTGCTCAGATTTGCCATTTTTGTACCGTCGGATTGGCTTCATCCAACGACCAACTTTCAAAGTTATTCACACACTATATATGGGTATAGATGTTCAGTTTGCAGCCTAAGGTTTCCACACCTAAGCTTAGGAGTGCCACAAGTGTGTTTGGTTGCGTTCTCGTCTCAGCATAGTTGTTCCCTCTTCATGCATGCTCAACTCAACACCCCTCTTCATGTATGCTCTCTTCATGCATGCTTCTAGTGTATTTTTGCTAAGCTAGTGTGGACTCATGCACCCTCCATACACTCTACCAAACACCCAAAAGTGGGTCGAGAAGGGAACTCTTGGGATCATGCACCCTTCATACACCCTACCAAACACACCAGGCATGTGTTTGGTTCATTGCTACACTTGTGGCTTGCCACACTTTTCTAGCTACATGGTCCACATGTCATACACTCAACTTCTTGCCAAATCTTGCCACACTTGTGGTGGCCATTTTGTTAGCCACATTTTTTGTGGCAGACACACTTTGCCTAAGCTTAGTTGTGGCAAAGTTAGTCATGAATGAAGTTCAACCATGGAGTCTTCTAGATTCTACATGTGGCAGAATCTGGTGGAATGTAGATGATATCCAATAGCCAGTAGTGCTCGGATTTGCCATCTTTGTACCATCGGATTGGCTTCATCCAACGACCAACTTTCAAAGTTACTCACACACTATATAGGGGGTATAGATATAGATGTGTCGGCCCGTTGCAATGGATCCAAAGTATATCTAGTTAGTGGAGTGCACCCTAAACACATTATCTATTTATGTTTCTCTAACCTTTCGTAGCCATGCAACCCAGCCACATAAGCTTCATGGGTGCCCCCCACATCATATTATTCATACCACGTTGACTGAAAAAAAGATAAATTACCCAAAACAAGATCTTCCCATTTTTTGTTCCTACGATGTTGTGTCGTGCACGTACCTACTAGTTGTATAGCGGTAGTACTAGTTGTATAGTACAAACTTGGTACTAGTAGGAGTAGAGTTGTACGGAATGCTCCTACTCTATCAACGAGCCCCATCTGACACCAAATTTCTTGGCTTCCGTGCTACAGCTAGATCTTCCCCACGTTTCTGTTTTACAACCCGGCGGTGGGCGGGGTGCGGTTTGCCAATAGTCAGTTTGCTCAACGGCGGTCCCACATGAAAGTGAAATGCTAGGCAACACGCCTTCCATAAGCTATGTGTCGTGCCGGACGGGCTGTGGAGTACTCTTGATTCCCAGGTGTGTGTGGGGGGAGTGCGACGCGAACGCGGCATGCCTTTTCCTTTTACTAGCAATGTGCCCGTGCGTTGCGACGGATCCAAAGTAGTAGAATAGTAGTACTTGTTCACAAACTTGAAAGAAATCACTCTTCTTTTGATATACTTCTAATATATTACTCCCTCCGTTGCTAAATATTTGTCTTTTTAGAGATTTCAAATGGACTATCACATACGGATTATATAGACATATTTTCAAGTGTAGATTCATTCATTTTGCTCCGTATGTAGTCACTTATTGAAATCTCTAGAAAGACAAATATTTAGGAACGAAGGGAGTAATTTTCACTCAAAATATATTTCTCAGGATATTTTGATGAGGTGAGGGAGGGATGTGGTTGCTTTCAAGATAATAAGGGGTTTTCTGCAAATTCGAGCAGAGAAGTGGGCTATTGTTGCAAAAATGCCACAACTTACCTCACAACCGTTAGATGCAGATCTAATGGTCAGAAACGACGGATGCCAGACACACCACCATCACCAACTGAGTCTTGTATAGGAGTAGGAGTAGTGAAACATGTATAAATTGTAACATTTTGGTTCTGCACCTTGGCACGATCAATAGATAGAAACAACGATTGGAAACTCTAGGGTGGGGCTATTTCCGCCAGATAAGCACGGTACGTAGTAGCTAGGTTGGCGCATCGTCGGTTTGATCACACGCGGTCCGACATGTTCTAGTGTTTCTAGCAAGATGCCCGTGCGTTGCACGAAGTTGATGGTAAAGGTAAGCCCAGCTTATAAATTGACGGATGGGGTACTAGTTACAGTGATGCATATAATTAAGCAAAGGGATCGCACATGTCGGTATTGACTGGAACGAGAATGCAACAGCACAACAAGAATTAAGGCCACACTGATGATGCGATCGCAGTGGTGGCTACAGAAGGCAAGAAGAAAGATGCATCCATCAACATACGAACTCCTCCTCCTCAACTTAGTGCGTCGGGTAACTCACCGGCGGCTAAGGAGCGGCGGCTTTTGTGGCGAGGTCGAGGTGCTTCTTAGCAAAGGCATCCCAGGCTCCCAGGCGGTTGAGGAAGTCCAACGTCGTAGCGTCCTCGCTGGCCTTGCAGATACCTATGTACACGATTTGCATGTACACGTGGATGTGTAGGTCGATGAATTCTTGCAGGGCGAGGCGCCTCGCGGCGAGCGCGACCTCCAGGAGGGCATTCTTCATGGCGTCGGCGGGCAGTCGCAGGGCCACCAGTGCTTGAAAGAGGTTCCAGCCATGGATGCCGATTAGGGTGACAGGCAATGAGGAGCCCGGGCGCGCGGGCTGGAGGAGTACGGCGATATCGTCCGCGAGCTTCTTGATGACGGTGAACTTGTTGGTGGTGGAAACGATCATCTAGTCCAACTGAGAGTCGTAGTTGGCGTAGACAGCGGCCATCCACCAGTTGGTCGCCAACACCGTCTGGAGACGATCCTCGGCGCCATGCCGTAGGCCGGCGTCGTGGAACATCTGGCATAGCCGCTGGCCGCTCGCACACATCACCGCCATGGGTCTAGAGCGAGGACTTTTGCGCGTAGTGTAGGTGCCTAGGAAGATGCTTAGGTGTGTACGATGTGGTAGATGCATTGGAATGGAGGGGCACCTTTATATGAGGGCAAACTGCGTTGCATTCACATCGTGCAGCCTCTTTTCCCGGTCCTCCTCCCATTACTTCCATCATGCATTAATTGAAGGAGGATGCTTTGGCCATTCAACATTTCGTGAACCGCTACTCCCTCCCTCGTCTGCATTAAAGCCGTATCAGGAACTACGCCACCCGCGGTCAAATCGAATAGTACTATGCCACCCGCTGCATGCCCGGCTGAACACGCCTCCTCGCCTCCATTAAACTTGCATGAAAACTAAGAAACCTACTCCGGCCACACGTCCGTTCATGAGCGGGCCGGAATTAAACGCAACACCGGCCAAGCTCCTCCCGTCTGCCCTCAGTTTAAACGAGGCCAGACCCTGGCCAAGCTCCTACCATCCGCCCTCTATTCACACGAGGCCAGACAAACAGCGAGCAAGAATCGCACCCCTCCGCCGCTCCCCCATCTCCTCCTTCATCATTTTCTCCACTCTTCCGATGGCTTCCGGGGAGCCGTTCTCCGGCATATTACTCGGCTGGGTGGTCCGCTGAGCCCTCTGGATACGAGCGAGGCCGCTCGGTGCTTCACCAACCTCGCTTGGCCCAACGGAGCTAGTTGCCGCCCCAAGCAGGCGCGTGGTTCAACAACTCGCCGCTCCAGTTCAGCTCGATGAGGAGTGGCGAGTTGCTCAACGCCAGCACATCGGAGAGCACACTGGTACGGGCGTCATCGCTGCCGCGTTGTACCGTGCCACCAGTATCTGTGGGAGCGCCTCCCATGCTTGCAGCAGCACCATGCAGGCAGAGACAGAAGCCGAGTGCGTGGAGAGCGATGAGTCGGTGGCGAGGTTCTCCGTGTCTGCCGCCATCATCAAGGAGAAGTAGAACATGGGAGGCCGCCGCCACTTGGGTCCCATGAAGGCCACCGCCGAGGCAACAACTGCACATTCTGGTGGTTTCTTTGCTGCTTCGTCTCTTCCAAGGAGCTTCATCGACACCGCAAGTGTCTGCCGGACATGAGGAAGACAAAGGGATCCGCGGGTAACCATTTAGATTATGTACTCCCTCTCCAGTTGGCGGGAAATATTTGTTCTAAGAATGGATAAATTGTATGTATCTATAACTAAAATAAGTCTAGATACATCCATTTCTAGGACAAGTATTTCCGGATGGAGGGAGTATTAATTATACCAAGAGAGCCGGATTGGCACCGCTTAGTTCATGTAAATGTAATGAAATCCATCATGTTTATATGAAGATCCGGCTTTTTTATATGAAATCCTTCATGCTTATACGAAATCGGTCTGTGTTTGCACGAATTTCATCTGGTTGGTTAGAGTTGTGAAAATGTATGCCGTTGGCGTTTGATGTCATCCTCCGTGGAAGGAAGCGGGAGGAAATTTGCCGACTGCCATTGGAGATGCTCTTATGCTGGAAATAATAGAGTGACATCCAATCCATTTTAGTTATTTGCGTGTATGATTGTGCCTCTATAAAAAGTTAATAGCATGTACAGTGTACATGTGACTTGCAGGGTGGCTACAGCTTTGTACAGAAAGTTAAAAAGAAACAAGTCCATCTGTAATCTTGTATTCTATGTACTATGTGGGTTCCACTGTTAGTACAGTAGCGAAAGAAGTATATATTAAATAAGTAATATATAATATAGAAAACTAAAGTGAAAGACAGAATTCAAACTCATGTCATCGCGTTGCGAGCATCCGACGCTAACTAGTCCAGCACATTTTTGTTGTAGACCATGCTGGAGATATATCTCCATGTCTACTCTTATACTCCATCCGTTCCTAAATACTCCCTCCGTTTCCAAATATAAGACCTTTTAGGGATTCCACTATAGACTATATACGGAGCAAAATGAGTGAATCTACACTCTAAAGTATGTCTATATACATCCGTATGTAGTTTATAGTAGAATCTCTAAAAGGTCTTATATTTAGGAACGGAGGGAGTATTTGTCTTTTTCAGATTTCAAATGGACTACCACATACAGATGTGTATGTAGACATATTTTAGAGTGTAGATATGGTACGTCACTCCTCCATTGCAATCATCGTGACATGTTATTTGTATGTCAGTTCTATTGGCCAAGTTTCTTAGGGATAGTTATTATGAGTTATCATAAGAAAATAAGCACCTGTGAATATAAGCTCCATGTAATAAGCCAACCAGTTCCTTTCATTGCGTTTTCAACTTATCTTTGGTATGATCGGTGAAAAGTCTAGATTGCATTATATTTTTTCATTTTGCTGCCCATATGAAAATTAATTTGACTTGCAAACATCACAAATTGAACCCAGTGTAGTAATTAATATGATAGGAAAATAGACCATCACTATTTGCTCAAAATGCAAATACAAAGATACCATCTACTTGGCACAATCTACTTTGGTCAATGTTTTCCATAGAGATCCCATTGCCTAATTTAAATGAAGAATGGATGACCCACATTTAAATGAAGAACAATTATTTATTGAAATTCGATGGTCCAAGTGGCTGGTTATTATCATATAGCAGCACCACCTGAAACCATCATATAGCAGCAGCAGCAGCTCATAGCAACTCATCATACAGCAGCAGCAGCAGTGTGCAATTCATCATATACCAGCAGCAGCTCATAGCAATTCATCATATACCAGCAGCAGGAGCAGCTCATAGCAATTCATCATATAGCAGTAGGAGTAGCTCATAGCAATTCATCATATAGCAGTAACAGCAGCATCTCATAGCAATTCATCATATAGCAGCAGTAGGAGCAGCTCATAGCAATTCATCATATAGCATCAACAGGAGCAGCTTATAGCAATTCATCATACAACAGCAGCAGGAGCAGCTTATAGCAACTCATCATAAAGAAGCAGCAGCTCATAGCAATTCATCACATAGTAGCAGCAGCTCATAGCAAATCATCATATAGCAGCAGCAGCTCACAACAATTCATCATATAGTAGTAGCAGGAGAAGCTCATAGCAATGCATCATATAGCAGCAGCAGAAGCAGCTCATAGCAATTCATCGTATAGTGGATCAAAATGAAAATTTGGCAAAAAATTCAGAGGAGATCCTCACCTTGTTGGATGAGCTCATCCTTCAACAACACCTCAAGGCCACGGGCTCGGAGGTGGGGAGGGGGAATAAGGTGCCTTCTGCCGCAGTGTGGCATCAACCGTAGTTGTGCAGCGCCTGCCGGAGTAGTGCGTTGGACGATACACAATGGATCAGCTTCTGGAGACCATGAGAATGAGGGGCGGCGCCAGAGGGAGGAGCAGCCAGGGTGATTTACCCCTACGCGTCGACCATGTAGCCTAGCTGGACAGAGCATCGTCGAGGACCAGGCAACATGGGACCAGTGGCGATGGCTCGCTGGAGGAACCCTAGTGCTGCAGGCAGGGAATCGAGGTAGAGGGAAAGGGGAGAGGAGATGCAAGTGGTCAGGGCAATGAACGCTTGCGTGTTTGTTTTTACATGAGGGTGAGGTGTGACGCGGGCATCAGCAGTTGCATTTTGAGTGTAATATAGGCAGACAACAGAGTCATTTCACTATTCTCCTTCCCTTCAATTTTTAGTGAGGTTCTACCCGAAACACCCCCCTCCAAAGCAAAATTAGTTAAGCACAAGCCCATAACTCAAAAATGACTTCTTTACATCTTTTATGGCTTATTTTGATAATAAGCCCTGAAAAGGCGGAATAGAACTTGCCCTTAACCTGCAATTCAATTGTGCGTGCACTGATGAATCACTCATGCCTGCAATAGTGTACATTTAGGCATCATCATACATGGCATAACCTAATACATGTGCATTCCATTATAGAATCTAGAATATGCAATGTTTATGTTAGTTCATACGTTGCACATGATGTTTAAATGCCCCTTAAATCTGGTCAATCAAGTGATGGTCTTTAAGCCTCCTTCTTTGCTTCTTTTCTTGATATGTAAGATTTGCTCACACATCTATTCAATTGCTTGTTTGCATCAGCCAGCCATACTTGGACTGTTTGCTTTGATTACTTGCTCGTCTTGAGCTAACACTCTAATAGAGCTTGTCAACAATTTAAACACTAAGGGCTGCTGTAGTGGGGCCTTTTCTAACTCATAGGTGACATAAATGTTTTGGTGTACACTAAAGTAGCCTCTCCAAGAGTACCTGGAGATCCAGTTTGAAGGTATGCCTAGTTTTTACATAGTGCAGACATAGTAAATGCTCATTTCATTGTGTGCAAGTGCAAGAGATGTGGCATGTTTCATTATGTGGTGTTGTTTTGTTATAATCTCATCCTTTTGTGTTCACAGACTGGAAAGTATGCATATTTATCTTCCAAGGAGACGAGTAACTAGTTTCTGTCACCTTGCAGAGGGGGAGCAATGAAGATAAGATTAAGGATTTCCAAGTACAAGATGTTAGGAAGGAGCCTTGCAAGAGAAGTAGGAGCTGTGCTGAGCCTCTTCAACCTATTAAGGTAAGTCATTGTATCCAACTCAACAGTTCAATTCCTTGTTTGTTTCAGGCATAGTTAATTTGCTCTTTTCAATTGCTTTATTTGTCCTTAGTTAATGGGATGCCCAAATAATGATGCCTGATGTTGGGTACTTGTATAACTATTAGTTGACATAATTAAAGGCATTACCATTTAATTACTCTGCCTAAGTGTGCTTGAAGCTTTGAAGTCTATTAACCAACTATTATTGCATGAGGCTCACAATCTAGTTTATACTAGGCTAATGATTGCATAGTTTTGCTTGTTGTAGTATGTTTGTATGAAACACTCTATTGTTCATTATGCTCCCTAAGACTTTAATTGAGCTACAGAATGTCCAACTGCTTGCTTACTTCTATGCAACGTGTTGTCTAAATTTGTAACTTGTCTATGTTTTGGATTGGGCCCCAACATCATGCTCCTCTGGTGAGCTAAGAGAGATTTCTGTATGTAGGCTGCACATACTACCTTTTTATAATTTTTAAAATATCACCTGCTTATGCTTCATGACGTGTAACATTATTGTTACTCCTGTTTTGCAATGTACAAAATAGTCTGTCTTGCTCGCTTCACTGTTGTAACTATATTTTTGCCCTAGTCATGTGTACTTACAGAAACATTTCAAGTTGAAGTGACATCAACACAAAGATCTACGAGCAGTGCGACATGGGCGTTATCGAATGATTATGGATTGGAATTGGAATGTGCTGATGTTCTCGAGCATCAACTAGAGTTGGCAAGACAACGTGTACAAGACTCTCAACGTACAATCAACAAGTTGAGAATGGACATGCAGGTATTAGATGTAGGAGTCAAAAAATAAAACAAGACACTGAGGTAACAACGAAGGAATTGGCGATTTTGCAGACTGAAATTTGTGCTATCTAAATCCGGTCAATCCTATTTTCTGAAGAGATTATAGTTCAGATGGTAAGTTATGTTGTTGCGCGTCCATGATGTAGGAGCTGTATTTGCCCAGTGTATGTAATTTGCTCTTTGTGTATGCTTTATTATCACTGGTGTAGGCTTATTCTATGTTTCCATGCCTTAGTCTCTTTATTGTATAGTGTATGTTTTTTAGAGGTGATAGTATAGAGTAGGATAATTCTTTGAATATGCTATATCGTTCAAACGGGGGCCAACTCACCCAAACTTTGTAGTGACCATGGCCCTCCATAGGCCGTACGATCCATGGGCCATCTACGGGACGGACGATCCATGGCCTTCTATGGTCGTCAGATCTGTGGGCCTTCTATGGGCTGTCGGATCCATGGGCCTTCTATTGGCTGTCGGATCCATGGGCCTTCTATGGGCCGTCGGATCAATGGGCCTTCTATAGGTCGTCGGATAAATGCGCCTTCTATGGGCCGTCTCATCTATGGGCCTTGTACGGGCCGTATAAGGGGCCGTAAACGGGCTAGAGTGGAAATCGTACATTTTATGGGCTGACCATAATGGGCCGTTAATAGGCTGTGTTTTATGATGCTATGAAAATGGCCAAACAGATTAACGGGCCACAAACGGGTCGACTGTATCAACGGAATGGATTTGGCCCACAAGCAGAAAAGGCCCGTAACGGGCCGTAGGTAACCGAATGCTGGAAATGATCCCAAGAATAAATGGGCCCTCAGAAGGCCAAAAGGTAACACAGGCTGGAAATGACCCCATGGAATAATGGGCCGCTAATGGGTATAAAGCGATACATTGTTCATTACGGGCCGGTTTCACCACGGGTCGTTAATCGGCCAAGAGTTACAAAGGGACTCATATGGGCCGAAATACGTCATGGGCCATAGATGGGCGGGAAGTTACAACGGGATGGAATCATATTGGACAGCCCAGATGACGTTACTGGGCTTAATTCCGGTAGGCCGTAACAGGCTGTGAGTTAGCGGGCTGTAAATGGGCTATATGCGAACATGCCGTTAACAGGCTTTCCGTGGGCCGGCCCGCCACCTTTTGACCAAGTCAAACGGGCCGGCCTTTTCACAGGAATGGGCCACTGTTGGGCCATGCCACGTGTCGACGTATCATAGGCGCCTTGGGTCCAATGAGTGGATGACATCTGTGCCAACGGTGAGCCGACACGTGTTTCCTCCAACCAATGATGATTTTACACGTGGAAAATCCCCATTGGTCAGGGCTGTTAACGGGTTATCGGATCCAAAACTGGACCTGATAGCTTAACGGTGTTTCGTTACGGTGGATGCCACATGTCGGTCACCCTCGACGAGAGCAGTTCTGTGACGCTCGACTTATCGTCATGGAAGTGGATACTTTCGTGATGATAATTTTGGTAATGTCATGGAACACTTCTACGACAGCACATGTATGACTATCTTGATTCTGTCATAAAATCATCATGGATGTATAGGCATGACAAAAAACGCGACCTACTGTGACAAACACGTATCATCATGGAAGTGTTTTTTTTTTGTAGTGCCAGTGGCCAGACTCAGATCAAGTACCAAGATCTTGTTAAGTGTGTTATTTTGAGGTAACCGTGGACGCTGACCAGGTCCAGGCCCACCTCTCTCCTAGGTATTCTCAACCTGCCATGTCGCTCTGCCACAAAGGTCCACTCAGAGGGCCGTCGGGACAAACATCCTATCGGTCCCAATCCGTGAATCACTTGCAGGTACTCTACGAGCCGACCCGACTTTAGTCACCACATGTATCATATATAATGTATATAAGTAATATACCCACGATCACCTCCCAAGTGATCACGGCCCGATAGTATAGCATGGCAGACGGACAAGAATGTAGGGCCACTGATGGAATACTAGCATCCTATACTAAGCATTTAGGATTGCAGGTAAAGGTAACAACAGTAGTAACAAAGACAGGCTATGCATCAGAATAGGATTAGCGGAAAGCAGTAACATGCTACACTACTCTAATGCAAGTAGTAGAGAGAAGAATAGGCAATATCGGGTTGATAAAGTGAGGGGGGGCTTGCTTGGAAGCTCTGTAGACAGATATCGTCCCTCAACGGCTAAGTAGTTGATCACCGGTTCAACTGCGGTCTCGGTGTCTACCGAAAAGAAGTAACGAAGGGGGAACACAATAAATAACAGAGCAATCAAAAGCATCACGGAGCATGACATGGCAAAACATTGTACTAGGGGTGACCTAACGCAGTGCTACGCGTTACAGATGAAGCGGGGAAATATCCGAGAATATTTTCCTGGCATTAGGCATTTTCCAGACAGATGAAAGGGAGAGGACGGTTCCATGTTCAGCATGCTAGGGTCATGTGACAAATGAATGAATTGCATATTCGGATCCGTTGGATTTTTCCTGAGCAAATTTCATAAATAAATTATTTCCATCCGAGTTACGGTTTATTTTATATGATTTTTCAAAGATTAAATGATTTTATGGAAAACTTTTATTTCAACAACAAGTGACTAAAAGCTAGGTGTACCCAGGGTGTGTACACTACCAATGTGGCTGTTTGACTGCCAGGTGGGGCTAGAGTCAAAGTCAACAGCCCACTCAGAGTTGACTAGTCAAAGTCAACAGTGTCGATGGGACCAAATTGTCATAGAGAGTAGTTAACTTTATTTTAAAAGGAAAGAGCTAAGTGCACATAATAGCAGTTTAGTTACTGTTACTATGGCTTACAAGTGGGGTCCAGTGGCTGGGTTGACCCTGCCAACATGTGAAAAGTAGAAGTGGGTCCTGCATGTCATAGCCTTTGTAAGACAATAGGCTTTGGGGGGAACCGGCACAACCCTCTAGGGGTGGCCTATCACATATATATATAATGAGGTGGTATACAACGTTACAATATACACATGTAAATACAGTCTAACACCCTCCCTCAATCTTAGCCACTTTCTAATGAATCTAGAAGGGTAAGATTGCGCCTGCAAGTCTCAAACTGTGGCAAAGTCAATGGCTTGGTGAAGATGTCAGCAAGTTGATCCTTGGAAGAAATAAACTTGATCTGTAGTTGCTTCTGAGAGACACGTTCACGCACAAAGTGATAGTCAACTTCAATGTGTTTCGTTCGGGCATGGAATACCGGATTTGCAGAAAGGTATGTAGCACCGATGTTATCACACCAAAGAACAGGAGGCTGTGATTGGGGTATACTTAACTCCTGAAGCAAGGACTGTACCCAGATGATCTCTGATGTGGCATTGGCCACAGCCTTATACTCAGCCTCAGTACTGCTACGCGAGACAGTAGCCTGTTTCCGAGCACTCCAGGCAATCAGGTTAGAGCCAAAGAAGACAACATAACCCCCCGTGGATCGCCTGTCATCCGGATTGCCAGCCCAGTCTACATCAGAATATGCTGAAAGACAACCAGAGTCAGACGGCCGAATATGCAAACCATGAGCCACCGTGAAACGAATATAGCGCAAAATCCGCTTAACAGCAGACCAATGAGTGTCACGGGGTGACTGCAGATACTGGCAGACTCGGTTAACAGCATAGGAAATGTCTGGTCACGTGATCGTCAAGTACTGGAGCCCACCAACAATACTCCTGTACTCTGTCGCATCAGAAGAAGAAAGAAGCACACCATCAACAGCATTGAGCTTATCAGTGGTAGACATGGGTGTAGTCGTCGGTTTGCACTTAAGCATCCCAGCTCGCTGCAACAAATCCAGAGAGTACTTCTTCTGCGTCATAACAAGGCCAACATCACGAGAAGTAACCTCCACACCAAGAAAGTAATGAAGCTTCCCAAGGTCCTTGACCGCAAAATCAGCACCAAGTGAGCGAACAAGCGCAGTAGCAGCCAACTGAGAGGAGCTGACCAAAATGATATCATCTACATAGACCAACAAGTACATAGTAACCTCAGGCCTTTGAAGAAGAAACAATGAGGAGTCAGCAGTTGATGATGCAAAACCATGAGCACGAAGAGCCATTGCAAGACGAGCATGCCAAGCACGAGGAGCCTGCTTCAGACCATAAATTGCCTTGGACAGACGACAGAGATGATCAGGGCGATCCGGATCAGAGAAACCCGGAGGCTGGCGCATGTAAACCTCCTCCGCCAAGACACCATGAAGAAAAGCATTTTGAACATCAAGCTGACGAAGAAACCAACCTCGAGTAACAGCCAGAGAGAGAAGAAGTCTGATGGTAGTAGGCTTGACCACTGGACTGAAGGTGTCTTCATAGTCAAGTCCAAAACGCTGTCGAAAACCACGAGCAACCAGACGAGCCTTATAGCGCTCAATGGACCCATCAGAATGCCTCTTCACTTTGAAAACCCATTTGGAATCAATGACATTTACCCGTGATTGTGGAGGAACAAGAGTCCATGTCTGATTGCGAAGAAGCGCTTGATACTCCTGCTCCATGGCCTCTCTCCAATGAGGAATGCGCATAGCAGCTTGATACGTGTGTGGCTCAGAGGATGGATCTGCGAGAGCAGCAGACATGCACGCCGCTAACCAAGCAACTGTGCCATCGTGACGTTGCTTAGGCTGAAAAATGCCACTCCGACTGCACGTATGTGGACGTAGAGCAGCAGCAGGAGCCGGCGGAGGCGAAGGTGACGGAGACGTGACGGTCGCCGGAGATGCAGGAATCACCTCAGGCGAGCTCGGGACAGACGACTCCGGGCTGCATGGCGAAGACTGGCCCGACGACAGGGGCTCAGAGGCCATGGGCGAACCGAGAGTGGGCGAGGCCAGCTCCGGTGACACCGGCCCAGACGGCCTTGGCGAGGCGAGAGCAGGCGAGGCCGGCCCTGGTGAGAAGGGCCCAGACACCCTGGGCGAGGCAGGGGCGGGCGAGGCCAGGCCTGGTGATGACTGCCCCGACGCCCTGGGCGAGACGGGGACCGAGGAGGCCGGCCCAGTCGGCGGGGTTGCAGGGCGCGATGATGGCGAAGGCAGCCCAGAAGCCAGAGGCGACCGGGCCAGGGCGTCGATCGGCCGTGCATGAGCACAGAAACCGAGGCCATGCAGGGGCGCCATGTGCTCCTCATGCACAACAGAAGGTGCCGAGGATGCAGGCGATGGCGACGAAGAGGAAGATGGCACTTCCAGAATCTCCAAACGAGCCCCACGACCAGTGCCTGCACCATGGTTAGGCAACAATAGAGGAGAATATGCAACATCATCAAATTGGTCAGAAGCAACAGAGGATGAATGCATGACAGGTGGCTCGGTAGTGGACACAGGGAGTTTGGCAAAGGGAAAAACATGCTCATCAAACACAACATCCCGAGAGATGTAGACACGATTAGTGGGCACATGAAGACATTTGTATCCTTTATGAAGAGAGCTATAACCAAGAAAAACACACTTCTTGGAACGAAACTCGAGCTTACGCTTGTTATATGGACGGAGATGGGGCCAGCAAGCACACCCAAACACCTTGAAAAAGGTGTAGTCCGGTTGTTCATTAAGGAGAACTTCAATGGGAGTCTTCATATTCAAAACACGAGTGGGAGTATGATTGATGAGAAAACATGCAGTGGTGAAAGCATCACTCCAAAAACGAAACGGAACAGATGCATGGGCCAAAAGAGTCAGACCAGCTTCAACAATGTGACGATGCTTACGTTCTACTGAACCATTCTGCTGATGTGTATGTGGACATGCTAAACGGTGAGTGATCCCAAGCGACTGAAAGAAGGAGTTGAGGTTGCGATACTCGCCACCCCAGTCCAACTGAACATGAATAATTTTGTGCTTGAGAAGGCGTTCAACATGTTTTTGGAACTGAACAAAAATGTCAAACACATCAGATTTACGTTTGATAAGATAAAGCCAGGTAAAGCGGCTGTAAGCATCAACAAAACTGATATAGTAATTATGACCACTAACAGAAGTCTGAGCAGGACCCCATACATCTGAAAACACAAGTTCTAAAGGATGTTTCACCTCACGACTGGACTCCGAAAAGGGAAGTTGATGACTCTTCCCCTGCTGACAAGCATCACACACTGCTACATCTTTATTACTAGACACACTAGGAAGCTCATGACGACGCAAAACATGCCGGACAATAGGTGTGGCCGGGTGACCAAGACGAGCATGCCACTGTGACGGAGATACCCGAACTCCACTGAAGACGCTAGCGACGCCAGGATGCTCCGGACGATAGAGACCTTGGCAGAGCCGCCCACTAGAAGAATGTCCCTCGTGCCCCGATCCTTAATAAAAAGATCAAAAGGATGAAATTCACAAAGCACATTATTATCACGAGTGAGTTTAGGAACTGAAAGAAGATTACGTGTCACAGATGGAACTCGAAGAACATTGCGAAGTTGAAGACTCCTATTGGCATGTCTAGTGAGAAGTGATGCTTGACCAATATGAGAGATGTGCATACCTGCTCCATTGGCGGTGTGGATCTTGTCGGAGCCATGGTAGGGTTCACGAGTGTGAAGCTTCCCCATCTCACTGGTCAGGTGCTCTGTCGCCCCAGAGTCCATGTACCAGTGGGGATCAATGGAGTAGGACTGAATGTGTCCATGTGGCTTCTGCGGCGGCGGACGATCAGCCATGGCGACCTGACGAGCAAAGTTGCGTGTATCCTTCCCGTCATTGCCGAGACCAAGAAAACCCCGCTGGAAGCGCTTGTGACACTTCGAGGCCCAGTGCCCATCGCGACCACAAAGCTGGCACACACGTGGACCGCCAGCCCCTGGTAGCGTCGCAGTAGGAGGAGGGGCCGAGGCGGGTGGTGGTGACTGCCCCGAAGGAGCCCTGGATGAAGCAGAGGAGCGACCACCCTTGGTGGCGGCGTTTGCCGAGAGGGCGCCGTTGCCCCTGGATCGGCGCGTCTCGACTCGTTGCTCAGTAAGCAGGAGGCGTGAAAAGACCTCGTGTGCTGGCATGGGCGTGGAGTTGCCCCTCTCATTGATGATCTCGACTAGGGCGTCATACTCCTCATCAAGACCATTGACAATAAACGAGTTGAACTCGGAGTCGGTGAGGGGCTGTCCAATGGAGGCCAGCGTGTCGGCGAGACTCTTGACTTTGTTGCAGAACTCAGTGGCGGTGGAGTCAAGCTTCTGACACTCCCCAAGTTGGCGACGGAGCCCAGATACACGAGCCTGCGACTGTGCCGCAAACGAGCGCTCAAGAATAGTCCATGCCTCGTGGGACGTCTTGGCGAAGACAACAAGCCCAGCAACGGCCGGAGAGAGCGACCCCTGGATGGAGGAGAGGTTCGCCTGATCCTGCCCTGTCCAGACACGGTGAGCCGGATTATAGACCGGACCGTGCACGCTGTCAACCAGCGCAGGAGGGCAAGGGAGAGAGCCGTCGACATAGCCAAGCAGATAGTGACTCCCAAGAAGCGGAAGAACCTGCGCGCGCCAGAAGATGTAATTGTCCGACGACAACTTGATGGTGATGAGATGGCCGAAGTGAAACGGCGGCGGCGGCTGCGATCCCATCGAGGAGACTGGCTGAGGTGAGACCACCGTGGAGACAGTCAGAGGGGCAGCCGGCGCGGTGACAGAGGGCGCGATGGCCGCGGTTGACGCCGCGAAGCCTGCCAGCGCGACGTCCTCCGCCACCAGCGACGCAGTGGCCGAGGGCGCGACAGCCGCGGTTGACGGGGCGGCGGCGGTGTGGGCCACAAGCGCCTGCCCGGGCGAAGTAGCAGCCGGCGGGAGCGCGAAGAGGGAGCCGACGCTCCGTGTCCCGATCGGCGCCTGAAGGGAGGCGGCATCCAGCGGCCTCGAGAGAAGTGCCGCGAGGGAGGCCGGCAGAAAACCGGTGGCGGTGGAGCCGGACGCAGCGGCGGACGTCATAGCAGTCGGGCGACGGCAACGGCGGGCGCGGCGGCGGCGGCGGTGGCGGCGGTGGCGGCGGCGGCGGCGGCGGTTTAGGGTTTTTAGGCGGAAGCGGACGTAACCTAGCGTGATACCATGTAAGACAATAGGCTTTGGGGGGAACCGGCACAACCCTTTAGGGGTGGCCTATCACATATATATATATATAATGAGGTGGTATACAACGTTACAATATACACATGTAAATACAGTCTAACAACCTTATACCTATAAACACTAATTAGTCTAACTAAACCAAACTAAGAGGCCGACCATCACACGGCCATGCACAGAGGCACATGGCCATGGCAACACACGGCACATGAGGCCTGAATGTACCAACGGCCTTAACTAACAGCAGCAACAGCTATGGTAGCAGAAGCAACGATGGATAGCAGTGGCAAGAGGGGCAACAGTAGCAGCTCCAAATGCATAGCAGCAGCACGGAAAGAGCAATACGCGGAGCAGCCGCAGTAGCTAGGCGCGGCGTGGCGTGGCGGTAGGAGCAGAAGCAGTGCCAGCAGCAGCCGCATGAGGAGCAGCCAGCAACAGCCATAGTAGCAAGAAGCAATAGTAGGAAGCAGGCAGTAGGCGCGAGCAGCAGCAGTTACAGGCACGCACGGCCAAGGGCAGCTACGGGCGCCAAGGTTTTGGTAACCGAATGAGGCATTTTTACCGAGGGGGACTGGTAAACGCGGTTACCACGATTACCAAGAAATACCGATAAATACCGAGGATATTTCGAACGAATTTTATAGTTGATTTTTGAATTCAAATAAGTTAATGAACGAATATTTGAACCATAAACCTCTCAAAACAGGAACTAGGTTACTACCAACACACCAGAACCAACTCTCATGGCATTAGTTAGATCCTACGAACTTTACTACAAATCGAGTGTTTAAATTAAAAAAAATAAAAAAACTGGTATTTTTTGCTTGGTACGTGGATTTACCGAGGGGCACGGAAATACGCGGTAACCATGGGAAATCTCGAAATTTCGACCGGTAACCAAAACCTTGACGGGCGCAACACACGGCGACGGGAGCAGCGGAGTGCGGCCAGGGAACGGCCGGCATGCGGCCGGTCGCGGCCGGACGCAGTCAGGGGGCGCGGGGCTGTGGCGCGAGGTGCGGACCATGGCCAACGGCCGGAGCTTGGGCCGCGCGGGGCGGCGATAAACGGCGTCGGGGAGAGGGGAAGAAATGGGGAACGGGCGGAGGCTCACCCCGGGAGGCTGTCGACGAGCTCGGTGAGGCCGGGAGGCACCGGTATTGGAGATCGACGGTGATCGCCGCGGCGGCCATGGGGGATCCCCGCGATGTGGGACGAGGTGGTTGGGCGGAGGGAGGCCCCGTGGCTCAGGCTTGTGGGCAGTGACGAAGTGGACGAGAGCGGGGAGGCTCTTGGTGGGTTCTCCTGCGGCGACGAGCTCTTTGGTCGGGGTGACGACGACGACGCAGCGACGGTGGCGTATGGAAACGTGGGGGAGAGGAAAACGACGCAGGGGGAGGAGGACTAGTGTTCATGGAGGGGTTGGGGACGAGGACTTGTAGCCGTCCGCGGCCACAGGGGAGCACCGGTGCCGCGCATCGGTCGGCGATGGCGCATGAGAGCCGCTCGCGTGCTGACACGCACGAGGAAGGAGACGATGGTCATCATATGGTGTGGGATGGGCCAAGTCTTGTGTATTGCTAGGCCTAATTGCATAAAACCATTTTCCTATTTTATCTTTCTGTATCAAACCTTCTACTGTTTTCTATTTAGTTTAGATAGCAATTGATTTTTGTTTAGTATGAAACCATGCACATAATTCAAGCCCAATATTTTTAGGTGGTACAAAAAGTTCAGGGCCAAAAGAAAATATATAAACTTAGGTTTATTTTTAAATGGTTAATTTAACTACAGTTTGGCCAGTTATTACTTTTCTAGGATTTAATTGGTGGGTCAAATAATGTTGGGTTCAATATGACAAAGATCAGAGAATTTATAGAATATTGTGAACATTTTAATTTTACTGTTTGAAGAAACAATTTATTTGAATTTATTTTAAATATTGAAATTGGCTTTGATTTTATCAAGTGGAAATTTGGCTTATTTAATCTTGATGACCGGGCACCATTATGTGGAGTTACTGTAGCATGATTCTCCGGGTGTTACAGAGAAGCTCCGGTTTGTAAGAGGCTTGTAATTAAACTTGCGCCAAGGTGGACAAAAAAAATTCCTCGACATATATGTGCCATGTCGTGACACCATGCCAGGTTTCACGATTTTCGGGTTAGTTTTGGATTTACGGGGATTTAAAAAACGAGATTCTTCTCACGAAATGTTTTGTAGTAGCACACGATTCACTCACGAAAGTCGTGTGCCTACCAAACTGTGGCCGATGCCCCCTCCCCCTGCTGTGCGCGCGATCTGAGTCCTGCGTTCTGACTGGCCAGAACCCAAACCCCACGGATCGTACGTGTGCACCATTGGATGCTCCCCGATCGAACGACAACTCTGAGCCCTTTCAATAGCACATGCACTACATGGGTAAGCACTGTGAGCATGCGTCGTGCTGCTCACGCTTCCTTCTCTACCCTGCCCCGGAGGCCGCACACTCAGCGGCGATAGAGCCGAATACTGACTTCACCTCCTACGAGACCTGTGTTGCCGGACCTTTGGATTCGTCCCCGGCCACGGTCTCCGAACCGCCTACGTCCGTACCTATCAAATCTGATTGGGCGCCGATCACAGAGTTTTCCTCCGTGGATATCTTCCAGCACTCGCCCTTGGGCGATGTGCTAAATTCATTAATGTCTCTCTCCTTGTCAGGAGGCCCTTGGCTGAACTGTGTTCGGCTCGAGTGGGAAGCGTATGACGAATAAATTCGTTCCCCACCCACCACCCACTTAATAGCCACTATCGACGACTTACCCGACATGCTTGATTTCGGCTCCGAAGACATCGACGGTATGGACGACGATGCGGGAGACAAACAGGAACCACCGCCCGCAGGGCGCTGGACTGCCACTTCATCACATGATATATACATGGTGGATACACCCAAATAAAATGATGACGAGGAATGGGAGGAAGCAGCAAAGGACAATTCCCTCGACAGGCAACCAAAGCGACGGCGTAAGCGCCGCTCCAAATCCCGCCCCAGCAAAAAACAGCGATAACAGTGCAAGAAAGAGTAACACCCCGGTCGACCCCAAAGGAGACAACGACCACATGAACCCAGCGGTGGAGCAGGGTGAACTAGTGGACGGCGAACATAGTATGGAGCCGCTGTCAGGTCACGACGACCCCGAGGGTAAAACTCATCAATCTGTCTCCGGAGACATGAAAAGTCCGGACGACAATGCACACACCATCCCTGAAAGACACTTGGAACAAGAGAACCTTCATAAAAGGCTCATTGAAACCGCGCGGAGCCTGAAGAAGCAGAAGGAAAGGCTTAAGACCGCGCAGAATACGCTCAACAGCAGATGGAATAAAGTGCTTGACACGGAAGAAAACTACGGCGGTAATCGCCACACAAAAAGCTATCCAAAGTGCAAGCTGTTGCCTGAATTCGACGATGAGGCCTTAGAGCCCACTCAACCAGAAAATAAAACGGCCGATCAACCGGACCGGCCGCCCCGTGGTCGCGATAAGGCGGCTAACAATGGTGTACACAAGTCAACACACGACCTACGTGAGGACCTACACAAAAAAGCCGGTTTGACTAGGTCCATTTACGGACCTAGGAAGCGCGTTTCGGCATAGAATCATCGCCGCCCAAATGACTATACTGACAAAATAATAGTTCGGAATCAAAATCGAACAGTGCAACCGTCAGACACACCCAAATATAGGGGTGCCGCGCACCCCCTATGCTTCACCGACGAGGTACTGGACCATGAATTCCCAGAAGGATTCAAACCCGTGAACAGAGAGTCATACGACGGAACAGCAGACCCTGGGGTCTGGATTGAGGACTTTATCCTTCACATCCACATGGCTCATGGAGATGATCTCCACTCCATCAAATACTTGCCCTTAAAGTTGAAAGGACCAGCTAGGCACTGGTTGAAAAGCCTCCCGAAAACTCAATTGGAAGTTGGGAAGAGCTCGAGGACGCTTTCAGGGCTAATTTTCAGGGGACCTATGTCCGACCTCCGGATGCAGACGATTCAAGTCACATAATTCAGCAACCCGGAGAGTCAGCCCGAAAGCTTTGGAACACATTCCTCACTAAGAAGAATCAAATTGTCAATTGCCCAGACGCCGAAGCCTTAGCGGCTTTCAAACATAGTCTCCGGTACGAATGGCTTGCCGGACACCTCAGCTAGGAAAAACCAAGGACAATGGCAGCCCTAACAAGCCTTATGACCCGCTTTTGCGCGGGCGAGGATAGTTGGCTGGCCCACAGCGGCACCACCGACCCAAGCACATCCGAAGTCAGGGATGGCAATGGAAAACCATGACGCAATAAAAGCAAGCATCAAAGCAACGAAGACAGCCCAGACAACACGGTGGTAAACGCCGGATTCAAGGGCTCTCGACCCGGTCAACGGAAAAAGCCATTCAAAGGCAGCAGAGATGGACCGTCCAGCCTAAACAAGATTCTGGACAGATTATGTCAGATTCACGGCACCTCCGATAAACCTACACATCATACCAACAGAGAATGCTGGGTCTTTAAGCAGGCCGACAAGCTAAACGCCGAACATAAGGGGATGGAGACACCAAGTGAAGACGAGCATGAGCCTCACCAACAAAACACTAAGGGACAGAAAAATTCCCACAAGAAGTCAAAACAGTGAACATGATTCACGTAACGAAGAGGAGGAGCACACGCGCGCTCCGAGACGTATGCACCGTAGAGCCCGTTACCCCCAAGTTCAACCCTTGGTCGGCCTGCCCAATCACTTTTGATCGCAGGGATCACCCGACTAGTATCCGGCACGGAGGATCGGCTGCCTTGGGACTAGACCCAATAATTGACGGATACCATCTCACCCGAGTCCTTATGGACGGCGGCAGTAGTCTTAATTTGATATATCAAGGCACAGTCCGCAAAATGGGGATAGACCCAACAAGAATCAGCCATAGCAATACTACCTTTAAAGGAGTAGTACCAGGCCCAGAGGCCCGCTCCACGGGCTCTATAGTACTAGAGGTTGTATTCAGTTTTCCCGACAACTTTCGAAGAGAAAATTAACCTTCGACATCACTCCATTCTGAAGCGGCTATCAAGCACTACTCGGAAAAATAGCCTTTGCTCGTTTTAATGCAATACCGCATTACGCTTATCTTAAGCTTAAGATGCCCGGTCCATGTGGCATCATCACAGTTAGCGGACACTCAGAGCGTTCCTTACATGCGGGGGAGTGTACGGTGGCTTTCGCAGCCGAACACTGAACAACCCCTCCAACCAGAATAAAGGATCGGTCGTCAAGACCGCGGACATGGCTAGACGAGTCCGGTGCACCCCTCGCTATAACAGTTCAATGGATATACCCTCATAGATGGCGCTAGGGGCTTCCCGCATGTAAAAAGGACTATAGTTCGGTTTGACCTTACTTAGATTGAATTTCGATGGTCTATTAATAATCATCAATTTTCCGCACGTAGGCTTTCACCTGGGTTTTTTTCTCTCTTGCAGATGACAATCGTGCTACACCCTTCCAGGAGACGGCACAACGGAGACACAGGTGCAGACGTGCAGCAGGGCCCCGCTCAAAGGTTTCTTTTTAGATTAAGACCCTGTGTAAACCTTTCTCACTGTCTCTTGCTTCTTCACGCCCTCCGAATACTTAGCACAACTGAGAGGGATGCTGACATTATTAGCATTTTCGCCACGTCAGACTGATGCACATACCTAGAAAGTCAGGGATCATTATCAAGGGCTTTGCTCAGCCCAGCATATGTTGTAAAGTCCGAATACCTTAGGGAGTGTTCGGCGTCGGGAGTTTGGCCTTATATGCATCAGCTCCGAATCATGTCTTTGGTCAAATGTTGGTTTTGCCCGGCTCCCGTGTTTTCTAACATTATGTTCCGCTCTATCGGCTAAGGTGGCACTGGGAGAACTACTGCGATTGTGCCCTGGTTCATCTGGATGAGCACCTTAGTAGAGAAAGCCGAAAACTGACTGTCATGATAAAGCGCGAGACTGGTCAACCACTCGATGACTTAGCGGAATCTTCGTGATTCCTCCGCATTAACGAAGGACCGGTTTCCCGGTCATGTATGTACGCGCACCGTATTCGAATAAGAGCGGAAGTACCTGGGGCTATATAGTAGCCCCATTGTCAAACTCCTATGGCTAAGTGAAAGTGTTAAAGCAATATAGTCTGATTGCCTTGTTCGCCGCGCTACCACCTCCTTAACGGACCAAGACGTTGGATCAAGTGTGAATACGTGCTTTTCCAAACACCCCCGCATTATGTGCGTGGGGGCTGAAGCCGACGACTGCAAACTTTCAGGTTATATACATGCATAAAACGGCCGCACAGGAGGCATCATAATACTTTCAGGCAAAAGTATAAACATAGCCTTTATAATCCAAATATCATTGTTTTTACAATAGGGATACATGTCACTCAAACATAATATTCTTCGAGCACTGAGCCTCTATTAAACGAGCGCCTTCTAGGTCTTCTTCTAAATAGCGCTCGGCCGAGACCTGGCATACGGCCGGACCCTGAGTTGCAATAGCAGTGGCATCCATCTCTGCCCACTATGTCTTAACACGGGCAAGAGCCATCCGTGCACCCTCTATGCACGCTGACCTCTTTACGGCATCGATATGCTGCACAACACCTAGGAATCGTTGCACTAAACCAAAATAACTATTTAGCTTTATTCCTTCCAGCCAAAGATGATCCACGACAGACCTCATGGTAAGCCCGGACAACCTATGGAGCTCAGCCCACTCGGCCATTTGCTCATTTAACAGCAGCGGACGCGTCGGAGCACTGAACTGCGACGAGAACAACTTCTCTACTTCGTGATCTTCTTGATCTTTGAAAAACACAATCGCATCAGCAGCACTCATTATAAACATAGTCGCATCATTATCAGCAGCACTTGATCTTTGAAAAACTTCTCTACTTCTCTAATTCCCCCGGTGTCTATATAAACTGGAGGTGTAGTCCGGAAAGGATATACTCAATACCGTAGTCATACAGGCTAGACCTCTAGGGTTTAGCCATTACGATCTCGTGGTAGATCAACTCTTGTAATACTCATATTCATCAAGATCAATCAAGCAGGAAGTAGGGTATTACCTCCATAGAGAGGGCCCGAACCTGGGTAAACATCGTGTCCCCTGTCTCCTGTTACCATCAACCTTAGACGCATAGTTCGGAACCCCCTACCCGAGATTCGCCGGTTTTGACACCGACACTAGGTGCATCAACGTTATTTCTCTGAGAATCCTGCTCAATTCTCTTTGGGTGACCCTCAGGATACAAAGGTTCCTGAGTCACCTTACCTCCTCTAGTTGCAACTCTAACAGCAAAGTCATTATTTTTACTATTCAATTCATTGAGCAAATCATTCTAAGCTTTAAGTACTTGGTGGTAACCATAGAAGCATGTTTACTAATAAGTTTAAGTTTACCTTTAACACTAGCCATATAATCACTCAAGTGTTCAATCATGTAAGCATTATGTTTCAATTGTCTACCAACATAAGCATTAAAATCTTCTTGCTTAACCATAAAGTTATCAAATTCATCCAAACATTGGCTAGCAAATTTAGCAGGAGGGATTTCAGCTTTATCATATCTATAGAGAGAATTTACCTTTACTACCTGTGTCGGGTTATCAAGACCATGTGTTTCTTCAATAGGTGATGAATTAAGACCATGTATTTCTTCAACAGGAGGTAAATTCTTAACATCTTCAGCTTTTATACCTTTTTCTTTCATAGATTTCTTTGCCTCTTGCATATCTTCAGGACTGAGAAATAGAATACCCCTTTTCTTCGGAGTTCGCTTAGGGGTTGGTTCAGGAAGTGTCCAATTATTTTCATTAGTCAACATATTATTCAATAGAATTTCAGCTTGATCAACTGTTCTTTCCCTGAAAACACAACCATCACCACTATCCAGGTGGTCTCTGGAAGCATCGGTTAATCCATTATAAAAGATATCAAGTATTTCATTGTTCTTGAGAGGATGATCAGGCAAAGCATTATGTAATTGGAGAAGCCTCCCCAAGCTTGTGGGAGACTCTCTTCTTCTATTTGCACAAAATTATATATTTCCCTTAAAGCAGCTTGTTTCTTATGAGCGGGGAAATATTTAGCAGAGAAATAGTAAATCATATCTTGGGGACTACGCACACAACCAGGATCAAGAGAATTAAACCATATCTTAGCATCACCCTTTAATGAGAACGGAAATAATTTAAGGATATAATAGTAGCGAGTTTTCTCATCATTAGTAAATAGTGTAGCTATATCATTTAATTTAGTAAGATGTGCCACAACAGTTTCAGATTCATAGCCATAGAAAGGATTAGATTCAACCAAAGTAATTAACTCAGGATCAACCGAGAAATCATAATTCTTATCAGTAATAAAGATAGGTGAAGTAGCATAAGCATGATCATATTTCATTCTAGCATTCAGAGATTTTTCTTTCAGCTTAGCTAATAGTTTCTTCAGATCACTTCTATCATTGCAGGCAAGAAAGTATCTAGCAGTTTCTTCATCCATAACATAACCCTCAGGCACAACATGCAATACATATCTAGGGGGAGAATCTTCATCATCACTTTCATCAATATTATCAGTTTCAATAATTTCATTCTCTCTAGCCTTAGCAAGTTGTTCAACAAGAAATTCACTGATACGTCCATTTTGCATCATGCTTTTGTATTGATATTTATTGCATTATGGGCTGTTATTACACATTATGTCACAATACTTATGCCTATTCTCTCTTATTTTACAAGGTTTACATAAAGAGGGAGAATGCCGGCACCTAGGATTCTGGGCTGGAAAAGGAGCAAATATTAGAAACCTATTCTGCACAGCTCCAAAAGTCCTGAAACTTCATGGAAGTCATTTTCAGAATATATAAAAAATACTGAGCACAAGAAGTTCACCAGGGGGTCACACCCAGCCCACGAGGGTGGGGGGCGCGCCCTACCCCCCTGGGCGCGCCCCCTACCTCATGGGCCCCCCTGGTGGCCCTCCGATGACCATCTTCTGCTATATGGAGTCTTTTGATGAGGGAAAAATCATAAGCCATCTTTCGGGACGAGACTCCGCCGCCACGAGGCGGAACCTTGGCGGAACCAATCTAGGGCACTGGTGGAGCTGTTCTGCCGGGGAAACTTCCCTCCGGGAGGGGGAAATCATCGCCATTGTCATCACCAATGCTCCTCTCATCAGGAGAGGACAATCTCCATCAACATCTTCACCAGCACCTTCTCCTCTCAAAACCCTAGTTCATCTCTTGTATCCAATTCTTGTCTCCATGTCCGGGATTGGAACCTGTGGGTTGCTACTAGTGTTAATTACTCCTTGTAGTTGATGCTAGTTGGTTTATTTGGTGGAAGATCATATGTTCAGATCCTTTATGCATATTAATACCCCTCTGATTATGAACATGAATATGCTTTGTGAGTAGTTACGTTTGTTCCTGAGGACAAGGGAGAAGTCTTGCTATTAGTAGTCATGTGAATTTGGTATTCGTTCGATACTTTGATGAGATGTATGTTGTCTCTCCTCTAGTGATGTTATGTGAACATCGACTACATGACTGTCGGTGTCAAAACCAGCGGATCTCGGGTAGGGGGTCCCGAACTGTGCGTCTAGGCCGGATGGTAACAGGAGCCAGGGGACACAATGTTTTACACAGGTTCGGGCCCTCTTGATGGAGGTAAAACCCTACGTCCTGCTTGATTAATATTGATGATATGGGTAGTACAAGAGTAGATCTACCACGAGATCAGAGAGGCTAAACCCTAGAAGCTAGCCTATGGTATGATTGTATGTTGTCGTTGTTGTGTCCTACGGACTAAAACCCTCCGGTTTATATAGACACCGGAGAGGGTTAGGGTTACACAAGGTCGGTTACAAAGGAGGAGATATCCATATCCGTATTGCCTAGCTTGTCTTCCATGCTAAGTAGAGTCCCATCCGGACACGAGACGAAGTCTTCAATCTCGTATCTTCATAGACCAACAGTCCGTCCACAGGATATAGTTCGGCTGTCCGGAGACCCCCTAATCCAGGACTCCCTGAGTAGCCCCTGAACCAGGCTTCAATGACGACGAGTCCGGCGCGCAGTATTGTATTCGGCATTGCAAGGCGGGTTCCTCCTCCGAATACACCACAGAAGAATTTGAATACAACGACAATATCTGGCCCTGAAAAATAAGTTCCACATACCACCGTAGAGAGAATAATATTTTCACAAATCTATTTTGCTGACTTGGTTTGACAGCATGATGTTATGTCATGGCCCGGTGATTATTCGAACCGTTTCCTTTAACTAGCCCTGCACATAAAGCGAGGCAGTTTTTTGACATGCCTTGTCAAAGCAGAGATCGTGTCCCCTTATTACGGGATTCTCATCAATACGGGCGTGGGTAACCCAACCGCGCCATCGATTACGGCGCTTGGGAGATAAGCAAGTTTTACCAGGCTAGTGGGGGCGCATAGTTTCGTCCGCCCATATAAAGGGATAAGGATTCACCTATTCATCCACGCCTTCTTCCTCCTTTGCTCATTCGTTTTCGCACACTCGAGCTCTAGCGCCCAAGTCCGCACTTCGCACCTCAACCTTCTCCAACCATGTCCGGAGCGGGAGGCAGGTGGATGGTCTCCTCCGTCACGGATGGAGACATCAAGAAGCTGAGGAGAGCCGGATACCTGCCTGACGAGGGGCAGCTCATCCGCACCCCAGGCCCTATGAGAGGGTAGTGTTCCTCACCCACTTCCTCCGTGGACTGGGATTCCCTCTCCACCCATTCGTCCGAGGGCTCATGTTCTATTACGACCTGGATTTCCACGATCTGGCCCCGAACTTCATCCTCAACATCTCGGCATTTATCGTTGTGTGTGAGGCCTTCCTCCGCATCAAGACCCACTTAGGCTTATGGTTGAAGACCTTTAATGTCAAGCCGAAGGTTGTGGGCGGCCGCCCGGCGGAGTGCGCAGGTGCCATGGTGGGGAAGATGCCCAACGTAACATGGCTCGAGGGCTCCTTTGTGGAAACCATAAAGGGGTGTAATCGGGGTGGTTCTACATCACCGAGCCGCGCGACCCTGCATGAGCAGCGGCCCCCGAGTTCCGATCTGGCATCCCCATGCGGCTCACCTCCTGGAAAGAGAAGGGCCTATTCTGGGGTAGTCCGGGAGAGCTGACCGGACTCCAAACATGTATTCAAAACATGGTGAACAAGAAGCTCAAACTTGTCAACGTGGTCCAGGTCATGCTCCACCGCCGGATCCTCCCGTGCCAACAACGGGAGTTCAACTTGTGGGAGTTCGACCCGGCGCAGCACCGAACTATGAATAGGCTCTTCGACACAACTCACGAAGATGCCTGGAGGGTGCTATTCAAAAGCGCCGAGGTCCCCCCTCCCATTATTGAGGATCGCGGATTCAGCGCGAAGCACCAAGCCAGTGCGGTAAGCTGCTTTACCTTTCACAGGATACTTATTTTTTATAGATTGACTCCATGCGGGATCTAAACTCCCGTACCTTTGACAGGACTGGCAGGAGACATCCGGACAGATCGACTATCCGGCTCCTTTGCTCGAAGGCCCAGCAGACGCCCTTCTGGCGAAGATGCTGACTCCGGCTCCTTATACGGTGCCAGAGAAGACCAAGAAGGCCAAGGGAACCCGAAAGAGTTCCCGACACCAGGCGTCATCGGACTCACCATACGATGACTCTACGGCGCACTCCTCCCCCGAAGACGAGGAAGAAGAAGATGCTCCCCCTCCAGCTGGGGGAGATAATAAAAGGAAGGCCGCCCCAACTGGGGGGGCGAAGGGGCCAAGAAGGGAAGGACTCTCCTTCCGGAGAGCTCCACCGCCGCCGACGAAGGCGAAGACGAGTGGATGCCCAGGGCCAAGCCCCTGGGAGATCGTAAGTATTCGGATACCAGAGTAACTCATAGCATTCCTTTGTCGCACTGCTTTCCCTAATGCCGAACATAATTATGCAGGCCGCCACGAGCCAGTATCGATGTATCATCGGATGGCTCCCTGGGCTCGTCCGACATGGATAGCGATCCAGTCCCGACCGCCACCTCCCCTCATCCTACTGATGACGCCGAGGTGCTGTCTCAAGAGGCACCGGATCGAGGGGAGACAGTCCCGAAGGCAACTCAAGGCGACCTTCCGGACTCCGGGAGCCGAGAGGACGGGGCCCCTGAGAGCTCCGAGTTTGGCCCTCAACCGAACACCGCGCCGGAACCTCCAGTGGTTTCGGGCTCGGGCAGGCGGCCTCCTTCTAAGAGGGGTAAGACGCCTGTGCCGGTGACCTCTGTCCATCCAGAGGCGCCGGACAATCTGCTGGAAGCGCTTCGCAGCAGTTCCATCGATGAGGAGCACCGTACTATTATGAGTGCGGTGGTCCAGAAGGTTCAGTCCGCCAAGAGCGGATTGACTGAAGCCTGTGCCAGCCTTCTAACAGGGTTTGAGGCAAGTGTTTTAAAATATAGTAAAAATATTACCGCATAGACAGTAGCCCCTGATGCTTTGTTCTGTGTTCAAAAAGAAAAGCCGAACAGAGGATCAAATAATATCGCATGAGTCTAATATAAGTATGTCAATATGCATATGCAGGCTTCGCTGCTGGTGTCCGCCGCACTGTTTGCGGAGGTCACCATACTGAAGCAGGACTTCGAGGGGTCCAGGAAAGAGCTCGGGCTTGCCAAGAGGCAGCTCGAGGAGAACAAGGGTAAGTAATACCCTGTCTATAGATATGTATATATAAAAGAAGACATGATTGCAAAATGACAGGATCATCGTATATTTGCCAGGGGCCACGATCGAGGTGGCGACCCTAAAGCAAGCGCTAACCAAGGCCGAAGATAAAGAGACCAAGGAGCGCACCGAGCGGGAAAAACAAGAGGCTTAGGTGGGTGAGGTGCAGCAAGAGCTCCAGCCTCTTGTGACGAAGCACGAGGCATTGGAGCTTGATTCGAAGACGCGAGAGTCTGAGCTTGCCGCGGCCCTCGAGAGCGCAAAAAGTGCCAAGGCCGAAGACCAAAAGGCCCTCTAGGAGATCGACGCAATGAAGAAGATAGTGGCGGGTAAGGCTTTTGATATGCAAAGCAAGCATGTAAAAGTAAATTACCGATTACTTACCCGAATCCAGAGCTCTCCAGAGCATTCGCAGATTTGCCCTGCAGCATGTCCGATGCCGCACAATTTTACCAGGCCGAGGATGGAAGCTCAACGGAGAAGCTGTTCTGGTCTCGGTATACTGAGGCCGAACACTCAGTGCCCATGGGCGACCAGCTGAAGCAGATGGTCGAGCTACATAAGGCGGCCAATCAGGCCATGATGGGCTATATAGTCCGGCTGTGGCCTGGCGACGCTCTTCCGAACAGCTTCTTCGCCTGGTGAGGCGGCTTGTGGATGCCTGCCCGCGGCTGGAGGTTGTCAAGCGATCCATCTGCATTGAAGGTGCACACCGGGCTTTCACCCGTGTGAAATTGCAGTGGGTCAAGTTAGACGCCGTGAAGCTGGTCAAGGAAGGGCCGCCAGAGGGCAAGGAGCACCGCCACCCCGAGATGTACTACGAGGGTGTTCTGCCGGGTGCCCGTCTCATAGAGGATGAGTTTTCTAAAGATGTAATATTTGAGTGAGACTTGCTCGTTTTATCCTGTATTTATGAAAACTTGTTTCATATGCACTATGCAACACTTGTTTGAATTTATAATATTGCCTTCTGCTTGGCTGTTTATCCAATCTGAGAGATGGCTAGTCCTCGGCTTCTGCCCCCATGCCACGAGTGCTAGGGTGTTCGGGATAAACCAGAGCACTCTTGTTCCCATGTTTGGGTCCTTCGAGGGAGGTGCGCAACACAGTGAACAAGGCAACCGGACTAATAATGCTTTATCACTCTCACTTAGCCATAGAATTCTATAATTTTAAATTTCGGCGAAGCCCCTGGTATTCGGAAGGCCGAATTCGGGGCGTGATACACGCCTTTAAGCCGGATAGGGCCGACCCCACGCTCTAAGCGGCATAAGTCTTTAGGGACTCGAAAACCTCGCCGAACAGGGACCAGTCTCTCGCCTTATCATGACAGTCAGTTTTAGCTTTCTCTACTGAGATGCTGAACCCAGCAGAACCGAGGCACAATCGCAGTAGTTCTCCTAGCGCTACCTTAGCCGATAGAGCGGAACATAAGGTACCAAAACATAGGAGCCGGGCAAACCCATCATTTGACCAAAGACATGATTCGGAGCTGATGCATATAATGCTATAAGTTCGGGGTGCCGCACTTGTGAAAGTGTTTGGACTTTTCACACCGTATTGTGGGGTACGTAAGCCCCTGGTGTATTGGCCGTACCAAAGTGTACGGTTGCAAGGTGTCATTAATGAACACACACACACACACACACACACACACACACACATATATATATATATATAACAAGAATGCAATAATAGTCGTAATGTCATGCATTGTTTATTCAAAAAATTGCGTTAAAGCAGAGTGATATAGATAGTGCGATAAGCAAAGAGTAGGACTATGTCCCTTCCAAGGGAAAGTTGAGGAATGATATTAAATCAAATATTTCGCTCATTACTGTAATCCAGCTAGGAATTCCATGGTGTGACGTAGCTTTCTGCCTCCTTGGTTGCTGCATCATGTGTTCGGCAATGGTGCTGCCGGACAGGGTTTCCAGAGATTAAGGTCCTAAAAAAAGAGAAAAAATAACCGAACGGGAAGCCCCTAGTGTGGTTTAAGCCGTGTCTTAGGGCATGCCGCAGTGTGCCCCTCTCCCCACCTGTGCCCATGGTAATTTTAATACGTAATTATGTACGCGCGGCACGAGCTTCGCCATTTGGCTGGGACTGGGGTGGGGGCCGCATTGCTACGCGAGCTCAGATCGCGCCAGGCGGTCTATTTGCCGATTGCTCCGAGCGCGCTTGAAGGTGTCCGGGTTTTGAAACGCCGAACTGGTAGATTGCCTTGAGAGGCTGTTTTGCGCTTCTGCTGCGAGGGCCGCTGTGTGCTCCTCTGTTCGGAGAGAGCGCTCTGTGTTTCCGTTGACTGTAATAACCCCGCGAGGTCCTGGCATCTTGAGCTTGAGGTATGCATAATGCGGTACCGCATTGAATCTCGCAAATGCGGTTCACCCAAGCAATGCATGATAACCACTGCGGAACGGGACTATATCGAAGATTAAATCTTCTCTTCGGAAGTTATCCGGGATCCGAAGACCACTTCTAGTGTAATTGAGCCTGTGCAATGGGCCTCTCCGCCTGGAATGATGCCCTTCAAGGTCGTTTTTGTGGGTTTGATCCTTGAGGGGTCTATACCCAATTTGCGCACTGTGTCCTGATAAAGCAGGTTCAGGCTGCTGCCTCCATCCATAAGGACTCGAGTGAGGTGAAATCCGTCAATGATTGGGTCTAGAACCAATGCGGCGAATCCGCCATGACGGATACTAGTGGGACGGTCCCTGCGATCAAAAGTGATCGGATAGGAGGACCACGGGTTGAACTTTGAGGCGACTGGCTCCAACGCATATACGTCCCTAAGCGCACACTTCCGCTCCCTCTTGGGGATGTGGGTTGCGTATATCATGTTCACCTTCCGCACTTGTGGGGGAAACCTCTTCTGTCCTCCGATGTGTGGCTGCTGGGGCTCCTCCTCGTCATCGCTATGTGGCCCCTTGTCCTTATTTTCGGAAATTAACTTGCCGGCCTGCTTGAACACCCGACAATCCCTGTTGGTGTGATTGGCTGGCTTTTCTGCGGTGTCGTGTATTTGACATGAGCGATCGAGTATACGGTCCAAGCTGGACGGACCCGGCGTACTTTGTTTGAATGGCTTTTTCCGCTGACCGGGTTTAGAGCCTTTGAATCCGGCATTGACTGTCGTATCCCCGGTATTATCGCTGCTAGTGTGGCGCTAATGTTTGTTGCGGCATGACCTGCTGTTACCGTCCTTGGTATCCGAAGTACCATGGTTTTTTGATATGTTATTACTGTGAGCCAGCCAACTGTCTTCTCCCGCACAAAAGCGGGTCATGAGTGTCATGAGGGCTGCCATAGATTTCGGCTTTTCCTGTCCAAGGTGTCGGGCAAGCCACTCATCACGGATGTTATGCTTGAAGGCTGCTAGGGCCTCTGCATGCGGACAGTCGACGATTTGATTTTTCTTGGTTAGGAACCGTGTCCAGAATTGTCTGGCAGATTCCTCTGGCTGCTGAATTATGTGGCTCAGGTCATCGGCGTCTGGTGGTCGCATGTAAGTGCCCTGGAAATTGTTGAGGAATGCGGCTTCCACGTCCTCCCAACAACCAATTGATTCTGCTGGCAGGCTGTTAATCCAATGCCGAGCTGGTCCTTTAAGCTTGAGTGGGAGGTATTTGATGGCGTGTAGATCATCGCCACGGGCCATGTGGATGTGAAGGAGGAAATCCTCGATCCATACCGCAGGATCTGTAGTGCCGTCATATGATTCAATATTTACAGGTTTGAAACTTTCTGGGATTTGATGATCCATTACTTCGTCTGTGAAGCATAAGGGGTGTGCGGTGCCTCTGTATTGGGCTATATCGCGACGCAGCTCGAATGGGTCTTGCCCGCTATGTTCGGCCTGGCCGGATTTGCTTTTACTGTATCCGGCGTGACGTTTATCATATCATAGAGTGGTGCACCCTCGTGCTCCGTAGATTGATCTTGCATGCTTTGCTTCGTCCTCCAATATGTCTCGCAGGTCTGGCGTATCTCCCCATGCCTTTTTATTTGAATGGCGTCGGGGTGGGGGCTGAGTTTTTGGCTGGAATGCCTCTCTATCGCGGCCACGAGGTGGCCGATCAGCCGTATCATACGCTTCTTCCTCCAGTCGAGGTAGCAACCTGCACTTTGGGTAACTCTTGGAGGGGCGCTCGAGTTTATATTCCTCGGCCGCGAGGATTTCAGTCCATCTGTCAGCTAGCAGATCCTGATCAGCTTGAAGCTGTTGTTGCTTTTTCTTAAGGCTATTTGTGGTGGCCATAAGCCGGTGCTTGAAGCGCTCTTGTTCGACGGGATCCTCTAGTATGACGAATTCATCGTCGCCGAGGCTTGCCTCGTCTTCAGAGGGGGGCATGTAATTGTCATCCTCCTCCTCTCCGTCTGCCACTCTCTCAGGAGGGCTGGCTCTTCCATCCTCCTGCTCTAAATCTTGCTGGAGGGGATTGTTGTTGTCTTCGGCGCTATCCGGAGTGTTATTATCTCCTGTGCCGGTATCACCACTTTTGCTTTGCCAGGACTTAGAGCGGTGCCGCTGACGTCGGCGCTTGGGTAGCTTCTTGGAGGGGTCATCCTCCACTATCTCGTCGCCATTGCCTTCTTTGGGTGTATCCACCATGTATATGTCATATGACGAGGTGGCTTTCCAGTGCCCTATAGGCGTTGGTTCATGTTCGTCTCCTACATCGTCGTCCATACTGTCGATGTCTTCGGAGTCGAATTCGAGCATGTCGGTTAAATCATCGACAGTGGCTACGAAGTGGGTGGTGGGTGGGCATCGAATTTCTTCGTCGTCCGCATCCGAATCCTGTTGGCCACAGTCCGGCCAGGGCTCTCCTGACAAAGAGAGATACCTTAGTGAATTCAGTATGTCGCCGAAGGGCGAATTCTGAAAGATATCCGCGGCGGTGAATTCCTTGATCGGCGCCCAATCGGATTCGATTGGCAGGGGCACAGAAGGTTCGGAGTCCGGAAAAGTGTCCGACACCTTGGAGTCACGGGCTTCGTAGAGGATTAGGCTGGTGTTCGGCTCGATCGCCGTTGAGATTGCAGCCCCCGAGGCGGTGTCTAGACACTTGTCCTTGATTGGCGCAGTTGGCTCCGAGCTAAGGGTCAGAGCTGATGCGGGCGCGGCCTCTAGGGTACTGTTCGGCGGTAGAGCTAGGCATGGTGACAGTGCGGTGTCACGACCGGTTTTCCAATAAAAATGTTTATTGAGAAACCAATCTTTTGAGTCCAGTATGAGAAAAATCCTCCTTACCGGTAGACAAATTCTTGATACAGTAAGCCAGTAGCATAAAATATATTACAGGGTCGAGCTACGGTTGCTCAACCAAATTATTACAAGCACACCAATAATTATACATAATGGCGGACATGACACAGTGGTGTGGAGGCATACTACTGACTCGAGGATAGGGTGGTGGTGGAAAAACACAGTGGGGAGTGAGATACATGACTCTAAAACTGGCATCTCATCGAGCGTCGAGGTGAGGCTCGATGAATTTATTTGGTAGTGGAAGAGGATATAATACAGTGACCAAATCCAGGGTCGCACGAGACTGATTGGGATTCCTCTAGGCGTCGGACTCGCTATCAAATTCTTCATCCATGAGATCGCCTTCATCAGCATCTGGCCAAATCAACAAGCCAGGTGAGTACTTTGAAAGTACTCGCAAGACAGTTCGGACGTAAGATATAACAAATGCATGCATGGATGCGTCATGATTAATTTTAACAGTGGCACATTAATTCGTAAAAACAAGACAGGTAAAAAGGGGGTCAGCGGTAGTCCACTCGAAAACCCAACAAAATAACTGTAAACCCAATCGGGTGTCTGAAGCGACACCTCGATAGGAAGATAAATAAATAAATCACGCTGCAGTCGGGCGTCTAGGCGACACCACATAAAGGGCTTTAAAAGAAATGCCACAGTCGGGCGTCTGAGCGACGTCACATAAAGGGCTTTAAAAGAAATGCCGCAGTCGGGCGTCTGAGGGACGCCACATAAAGGGCTTTAAAAGAAATGCCACAGTCGGGCGTCTGAGCGACGCCACATAAAGGGCTTTGAAAGAAATGCCACAGTCGGACGTCTGAGCGATGCCACATAAAGGGCTTTAAAAGAAATGCCACAGTCGGGCGTCTGAGCGACGCCACATAAAGGGCTTTGAAAGAAATGCCACAGTCGGACGTCTGAGCGACGCCACATAAAGGGCTTTAAAAGAAATGCCACAGTCGGGCGTCTGAGCGACGCCACATAAAGGGCTTTAAAAGAAATGCCACAGTCGGGCGTCTGAGCGACGCCACATAAAGGGCTTTAAAAGAAATGCCACAGTCGGGCGTCTGAGCGACGCCACATAAAGGGCTTTAAAAGAAATGCCACAGTCGGATGTCTGAGCGACATCGCAGAAAGGGCTTTCATTGAAAGTAAAATATAACAATGCCACAGTCGGACGTCTGAGCGACATCACAGAAAGGGCTTTTATTGAAAGTAAATAATAACAATGCCACAGTCGGACGTCTGAGCGACATCATAGAAAGGGCTTTTATTCACAAGTACATAATACTCATAATAAAAATTCAATTCATGAAAATAAACGGGTTAGTCCATCCACAGGAATAAACATTTAACCGGACTTAGCACTCATGTGATTCACCGGAGTCTCTGTCATCAAAACTGACATTTGTCAGGATAAGATAATACCGAACTTGGACATGGAATAGATGATTCAAAGGAATATATGACTCTGCAGAGTTTGTACGAAAATTTTTCCCACAGCCAACGGATTTCCATAGTCAGGAAGGACTAGTTCCGTTTATGGTATTTCGGAAGAAAACACAGCTAACCAGTACACACCCATCCTACCTCTCGATGCTAGGAATCACCCTAGACATCATCCAAGAAAAACTTTTGAGATGGGGAGATCACAATCTCGAATAGCATGGGATCAAATTTATATACGCGCGCTCTAAGGGGTGCCCCCCTCTCGGTCCCAACCGGAAACACCCATGCCCCCTGACCGGATGACTGGCTTTAATCTAGGGCCATGGAACCATCATCACGGCCTCTCCTTTTGATGTGTACCAAGAAAGCGGTTTGCAACTTACTAAGCCATATTCCTTGCGGAAAACATGTGGTAGTACAAGGAAGGAAAAATGGAGGGAACTGGACTGATACGGGTTGACACTGAAGTCATATAGCCTGGCATAAGACTGGCATGCTACAACACTACCATCTTACCCATCCTCATGCCAACACATGGCCATGCATACTCACATCCATCCACTTATGGATTCTCGAAACTCACTTGCCTCATCGTTGCATGTAACATGACATTCGTAGGTATGTTCATCAACATGCCATAAAACTACTTAATGCAAACATGCCAAAACAATCATCATATCAAAAGTTCAAACATGCTTGCCTGGTTCAGAGTAGTCGGAGCCTAGCTCGGTGAAGTTCGCGGTCCTGTCACCTCCTTCGGTATCTACGGTATAAAGAAACATACACGCTAACGTAAATACCGTGAGGTGCACAAAATTATTCCAAATATTTTTCAAATAAATGTGATAAAAAAACTAGACAAAATTTTAAGGAGAACAGAAAAAGAATCAATCAAAAATACTTTTCTGTTAAAAAGTTATAAGGGTTTTAGTCCAGGGACTCATCTGTAATGAAATAGAAAGTTCCTAGGGGCTAACTTATAAAAACAGAAAACGATTCGATAAAGAATACGCCGGCCCAGCGGGAAAACGCATTTGGCAGAAGACGTTTTCAGAAACCGTTTCGCTTAGAAAGGACAGAGAGGCTGACAGGCGGGTCCCGCCCGTCAGGTTTGAATTTTTAAAAAGTGCGGCAGAGCTCGACGGTGCCCGAGAGCCGCGGTGGTCGCCGGCGGCGATCCACGGTGAGGCAGGGAGATCAGAGAGTACCTCCATGTTCAGGGCGCCATTCCACGTCTGTGGGAGGTGGTGGTGGTCGCCGGCGAGCACCACGTCGACGGCGGCCCTTGCTCCGGCGGACGGTGGTTCGGGCGTTGATGGAGCTTGCCGAGGAGGGCTGCAAGGATCGAATTGAAGTGTGGGTTAGCTCTCTAGTTGCTCGAGGAGGGTACTGACAAAGTTTGGGCGCCGGGGACGGCCTCACCGGAGCGAATCGAGACGGAGGCCGAGGCGGAACAGGGCGGCCGGAGTCGGGGGAGGAGACCTCCTCGAGGTCCTCCTAGTGGCCTTGCGGGGCGTTGGTGAGGTGCAGTGGTGGTGCGTGCTCGAGGGTGAGCTCGGGGTCCCCTTTTATAGGCGATCCGAGGCGGTGGCCGTTGACGGATAAGTCCAGTGGTGGATTACGGTGGCGCAGTGGCTGGACGGGGAGATTAGGGAGTTGGGCGTCATCGTGGAGGTCTACTGGTCCCATTCAGACGCTAAGCAGACTTGGATTAGGAGCTTGAGTGGGTTTCGACGGAACGGGGCGGCGTGGGCCCGTCGGCGGCAGAGAGCGTGCCCTGTGCTTACCGGGCCATGGCGACGGTGCTGTGGGGTGCGCTGGCGTGCATGAGGCCACGCGGAGCTACCGGGAGGGTTGGGCGACGCCGAACGGCCTTCAGCCACCGTTCTGCTCCCTGTCGGCCGCTACGGTGGTTCGGTCGCCGCAAGACATGCCGGCGCAGGTGGGCTAGGGTGTCACCGACGCCAGGAAGGCGCCAAGCGTGCGCGTGGAGCTCCGGACAAGCAGGCCAGGCGGCGAGCAATGTGCCAAGGGCACTGTGGCCGCTTGACCGAAATCTGACGAAGAGAAACGACACTGAACCCTGAAGTTTCTCTGAATTTTCTGAATGTGCAAAGGAACAGTGCAGCTCAGGTGTTCGACAGAATGTTTTTGGTATGAGGGAGGCTCTGCTTGAGCTGATTTTTGCTGGAGTGGCCTCTCATTTCACCATGAGACTGCCTGAATTTTTGTGGAATTTTTGGAGAAGTGTAGATATGAATTTCACCAAATTTGTCAAATCTGGTCCAAACTTGCAGTGAGTGAAATTTGAAAAATTTGAAAAGAAGAAGAGTGGATCAAGATGGTTCTAGGTTGTGGGTACTAAGGACTATCGAGAGGAGTTGGTTTGGGCTCAAGGATCAAAGGCATTAGGGTACTTGCTTTGAAAATCACTCAGGCTCTAAGTAATTGGCAGAAATGATTTGAGAGATAAAATAATTGAAATAAAATCCAAAACTTGTTTGGACTTGTTGAGACAGAGAATTTAGATTGTTCAGAGGTGGAGGGAGGGATTTTGAGAAGATTTACTATGGGACACATGGTAAAACCATGGGTGGTTTTCAAGATAAGAAAAACCTAAAAATTCATAGAGTTCTCTTTATAAGAAAAGAAAAATTTCCAAAATATACTTTGAGAAGGGAACCATCAGAGAAAGAGTTTTAAATGATCAAACACCATCGTTTGAAGAAGATACAAAAATAAAAACCCTTGCCAAAGAAGTTTTTTTTAAGAGGAAGGTTTTCTGGAAAAAATTTAAATGGCCTCTTATCAAAAACCAACAAAGTTTTTGCTGAAAAACCAGATAAAATTTTTGGAGTGTCACAACACCTACCCCCTTAGGAAAAATCTCGTCCCCGAGATTTCAGCTGATCCTTAAATAAGTATGGATGCTCTGTCCGAAGGAAATCCTCCCTTTCCCAGGTTGCTTCATTCTCGGTGTGATTGCTCCACTAAACTCTGAAAAACTTGATGGTTTTCTGTCGGGTTCTCCTTTCAGACTCCTCTAATATTTTTACTGGACGTTCCCGATAGGTGAGGTCTGGCTGCACGTCAATGTTCTCATGGGATACTTGCTTCTCTGGTTTGCTTATGCACTTCCTTAATTGCGAAACGTGGAACACGTCGTGGACATCGGATAATTCTTCGGGTAAGTCTAGCTGGTAGGCCACGGTGCCTCTTCGTGCCACTATACAGAATGGTCCGATGAATCTTGGCGCTAGCTTTCCTTTAATCTTGAATCGTTGCAATCCCCTCATAGGGGATACTCTTAGGTACACGAACTCACCGGGTTCGAAGCTGACCCCACGATGTTTCTGATCGTAATAACTCTTCTGTCGGCTTTGAGCGGTCTTGAGTCGGTCCCTGATTAGCTTGACCTTTTCCTCGGCTTCTTTGAGCATGTCTGGGCCGAAGATACGGCTGTCTCCAGTTTCTGACCAATTTAGCGGGGTACGACATCTCCGTCCGTATAGGGCTTCAAAAGGTGCCATTTGCAGGCTGGCCTGGTAACTGTTGTTGTATGCGAACTCGGCATATGGAAGGCTTTCTTCCCAACTGGTTCCATAGGTGAGGACACATGCTCTTAGCATGTCTTCTAAAATTTGGTTTATGCGTTCAGTCTGTCCATCAGTCTGGGGATGGTAGGCTATACTGAAGGCCAGTTGAGTTCCCAGAGCCTGTTGTAAATGATCCCAGAATCTCAAGATGAACTGAGTGCCTCTGTCGGATATTATAGTCTTCGGGACTCCATGCAGACAAACTATACGGGAGAGATAAATCCTGGCGAGCCTCTGAGTGTTGTTGGTTGTCTTCACTGGAATGAAATGTGCCACCTTGGTTAATCTATCGATGATGACCCATATGGCATCATTCTCGTGTCGTGACCGAGGTAGTCCGACAATGAAATCCATCCCTATTTCATCCCATTTCCACTCAGGTATTTTGTTTGGTTGCAGTAGTCCGGCTGGTCTTTGATGCTCAACTTTTATGTGTTGACAAGAATCGCAACATGCAACGTATGTGGCTATGTCCCTCTTCATACCGTGCCACCAAAATCTTTCCTGAATATCCTTATACATTTTGGTTCCTCCAGGGTGGATCGAATATGGGGCGGAGTGGGCTTCAGCTAGAATTTGCTGTTTGAGGTCCTCTATATTTGGCACGCAGAGTCTGTCTCCGTATCATAATATTCCTCCATCGTCTATGACGAACTCCGAGGCCTTGCCCATACTCACCTTTCTTTTAATTCCTTCGATGCTGGGGTGACCAGGCTGAGCTTCTTTAATTCTCTCCACAAGGTCGGGCTGTATTTCCAAGTTTGTTATGGTGCCTTCCGCGACCATTAACAAGTTGAGTTTGGCAAATTCTTGTTGGAATTAAGGTCTCAAGCTTTGCAGACTGTTTTCGTCGGAGCTGGGGTTCCGACTAAGAGCATCGGCCACTACATTTGCTTTTCCTGGATGATAGTGGATACCAACATCATAATCCTTTACCAATTCCAACCAGCATCGTTGCCGCAAGTTTAGTTCTGGCTGTGTGAAAATATATTTGAGACTTTTATGGTCCGTGTATATTTCACATCAATTTCCAAGTAAGAAATGCCTCCATTCCTTGAGTGCATGAATGACTGCTGCCATTTCTAAGTCATGAGTGGGATAATTTTCCTCATGCTTGCGAAATTGCCTTGAAGCGTATGCGACAACCTTTCCTTCTTGCATCAACACGCACCCGAGGCCCTTTCGGGATGCGTCACAATACACTTCAAAATTCTTGTGTATGTCTGGCACAATTAATACCGGTGCTGTCATTAATTTCCGTTTTAGCTCTTGGAAACTTTTCTTGCAGGCTTCTGTCCATTCAAACTTCTTGTCCTTCTTGAGTAACTGCGTCATTGGCTTGGCTATGGTGGAGAATCCTTCAATAAATCTGCGGTAATATCCTGCCAATCCCAAGAAACTTCGTATGTCCATTACGCTGGCTGGTGACTTCCAGCCAAGTATGGCCCTGACTTTCTCCGGGTCCACTGCGATACCGTCTTGGGTCAGCACGTGGCCTAGAAAGCCTACTTGTCTTAGCCAAAATTCGCACTTGCTGAACTTGGCATACAATTGATGTTTCTGAGTTCTCCTAGCACAATTCTGAGATGTTCCGCGTGCTCTTATGGTGTCTTGGAGTATATCAGAATATCGTCGATAAATACCACAACGAACTTGTCCATACACTTCATAAATACTTTGTTCATGAGGTGAACAAAATATGCGGGGGCGTTCGTTAATCCAAAAGGCATTACTGTGAACTCATATAGTCCATATCTGGAGGTGAAGGCTGTTTTGGGGATATCTTCTGTTCGCACTTTTAATTGATGGTATCCTGACCTTAAGTCAATCTTTGAGAATACCTTGGCCTGAGCGAGCTGATCAAATAAATCATTTATCCGGGGCATCGGGTATTTGTTCTTGATTGTGACCATGTTAAGTGCTCGATAATCGATACACAATCTCAGTGTTCCATCCTTCTTTTTGGCAAATAAAATTGGTGATCCCCAAGGTGAGGAGCTGGCTCGAATGTATCCCTTGTCCAGCAATTCCTTTATTTGTTTCTTCAACTCAATCAACTCGGATGGTGCCATTCTGTATGGTTTCTTGTATATGGGGGTGGTTCCTGGTGCTAGCTCAATGCTGAATTCTATCTCCCGCTCTGGTGGCATGCCTGGTAGTTCTTCGGGGAATACATCTGGAAATTCACACACTACTGGAACCTTGTTTAGCTCAGAAACATCCACCTTATTCAATCTCGGTTGCCGGGGTATTTTTCTTTCTTTGGCTGACACTCTTATTGTCTTCCCGTGGTGGTGTGTGAGAATTACGGTCCGGTTGAAACAGTCAATAAAACCTTTGTTGGTGGTTAACCAGTCCATCCTTTATTTTCCAACACAATAAGATTGGCGTGAAACTTCAATCCTTCGAACTCAATAACCACATTCTGACAGTAACTCTGAGTAACTTGCTAAATCCCAGGGGACTTGATGATCATGGATTTTTCCAGAGGGAGCATCGAAAAATTATTTTGCAAAGCAAAACTTTTCGAAATGAATGAGTGAGAAGCTCCAGAATCAAACAAAACCATTGCAGGTATTGTGTTGACAGGAAACGTACCGAGTACGATATCCGGAGCATTTTGTGCTTCTTCTTTGGTCACGGGGTTTAGATGACCCTTCCTGTGGTTGTTGTTGGGGTTGAAATTGTTTCGCTTGGGTGCTGAATTATTGCCACCGTTGTTCGGCTTCGGGGTCGAGTTCCTTGGCTTGGGGCACTGTTTGGCATAGTGCCCTTCTTCTCCACAAGCGTAGCAAGTCACGCCTGGGCGATATGTGAACTCCTTATCTCTGGCATGGAAATTCTTGACTGGTCGTGAGACATTTGCCGGGGTTTTGTGTGTCCCACCTTTCTGAAAATCTGTCTTGCTTTGGTGGTTGCGCGCAAGAGTAGTCTGGTCTGTTTTTCGCTTGCGGAAATCCTCCAAGCTACGTCTCTCATTTTCCAGAGTAATGGCTTTGTCCACTAGTGTCTTAAAATCTGGAAAAGTGTGCATGACCAGTTGGCATTTAAGCGCGGGCGCCAGACCGTCAAGGAATTTCTCCATCTTCTTGCTTTCAGTCATACGTTCTTCATTGGCGTAGTGAGACAATAGAGTAAATTGACCGTTGTATTCTGACACCGTCATGTTCCTTTGTTTGAGGTCATCGAACTCTCTCTTCTTGATTTTCATAATACTCTTAGGAATGTGTGCACCACGGAAACCTTCCTTGAAATCATCCCAGGTTATATCACTTTCGTTGGGGTGCATGTGCAGAAAATTCTCCCACCATGATGCACCTGCTTCTGTGAGATAGTGCGGGGCATATAGTACCTTCTCGGGGTCTGAACATTTTGTAATAACTAATTTTCTTTCCATATCTCGAAGCCAATCCTCGGCTTCAAGAGGCTTGTCAGTATGAGAAAATTTTTGGGGACGTGTCTTCTGTAGCTGAGATAACTTGGAATGCTGCTGATACTGTCCATGGTGATTTCCCATGTTGATGACTTGGTTCATCATTTCCCGATGTTGTTGCTGACTCTGCTCATAAAGGCGACACATTTGTGAAAGTGCCGATTCACTGCCCTGTTGGCTTGACTGTCCCTGTGTGAACTTGTTGCTGGGTTGTGTATCATAATTTTCCTCTGGTGGAGTTGGCATGGAGCGAGTCCAAGGACGAGACATTTTTTTTCACTCTGGGGATATATTTTGTAAAACCCATAAGAAAAGCGAAAAGGGTCGCAAAATAATTCCATAAATGCACAAAGCTGGCAAATAAATTAAAAACCAAGCTTACTTAAGAAAAACAAATCGATTTGCGCATGGAGAAGGACTGCTCATTACATATCTTACACGCGGGCGGTAATTATACAATACATCACTCAGGATATGCGTACATAATCCTGACATGTCATTTAGGATAGTGCACTTCTCCCAGTTCCTACCTGATGTGCAAACAAGCTACTCCTCACAACCTATGTACATATAAACATATCGTACAAAGCGGTACATTGCATGGCGGCTAAGTGTACTCAGGCGGAGATGTTGACGATCTCCTTTTCCCTGCCGAGGGTGAGGCGTAGCGAGGCTGGGGACTCGACTTCCTCCTCGCTAATAGGCTCCATACGTGTAGTGTTGCGCCGAGTAGATGGAGCGGGTGCCAGGGGTGGAACAACACGAACAGGAGTGGGCGCGAAGGGTGGTGCAGTGCGCGATGGAGTGGGCGCAATGACTTGGTTGAACTCTTCAGTAGAAGGCAAGCGACGAGTAGGTGCATAAGATGCTGAGGACGAGACAAAAGTCAGTGGCGGTGCGGTGGGCAGGAGCTCCCTCCTATTGGCGGCACAGCCATGGACTGAGTCCATGCGGGCAGCCACGAAGTCGTCCACCAGGTTGTCGAAGGCTGCCTCTAGGGCCCGGAGATACTCAATAAGCATCTCAAAAGCCTCGTCTCGTTCTCCTCTGGGGCAGGAGAATGCGTAGTGACAGGTGTAAGGCACATGGCATGGAAGATAACGGTAATGACGAGTCTTCATCATGGGAAGGACATCCCTGAGACGAGCTATCGCCTCGCGGGCTGCCATCTGCATAGCATGCCTCTCCGTAGGCATGGCTCTTCCCAAGAAACGGAAGCGGCGTAACTCACCATGCCCTCCCTTGAACTGCACCGCGGCCTGGTGCATGGTCAGACTGTCGTTGACTTTGTGCTGGCAGAGTGTGAAGACTGGGCGCACAGATGGCCCCATCGCGACTTGAACGATGAAGGAGAGAAGCTTGACGAACCCGTCGGGCACGTTGGCAAAGGTCTGAGACTCGCAGCTGTTGTCGGCCATCTACAAAAGTAGGCAAAAATTCTGAATGGTCAGATCATAAAATTTATGCTGACTGTCAGAAAATGACTACAATTGCAAAAATATGATTTAGCTCTAGCATGCTAATAACCAATTAGCGATCGCACCTAGTGGCTTCCTACAGTCAGCCTGGCTCTGGTACCAAGCTTGTCACGACCGGTTTTCCAATAAAAATGTTTATTGAGAAACCAATCTTTTGAGTCCAGTATGAGAAAAATCCTCCTTACCGGTAGACAAATTCTTGATACAATAAGCCAGTAGCATAAAATATATTACAGGGTCGAGTTACGGTTGCTCAACCAAATTATTACAAGCACGCCAATAATTATACATAATGGCGGACATGACACAGTGGTGTGGAGGCATACTACTGACTCGAGGATAGGCTGGTGGTGGAAAAACACAGCGGGGAGTGAGATACATGACTCTAAAACTGGCATCTCATCGAGCGTCGAGGTGAGGCTCGATGAATTTATTTGGTAGCGGAAGCGGATATAATACACTGACCAAATCCAGGGTCGCACGAGACTGACTGGGATTCCTCTAGGCGTCGGACTCGCTATCAAATTCTTCATCCATGAGATCGCCTTCGTCAGCATCTGGCCAAATCAACAAGCCAGGTGAGTACTTTGAAAGTACTCGCAAGATAGTTCGGACGTAAGATATAACAAATGCATGCATGGATGCGTCATGATTAATTTTAACAGTGGCACATTAATTCGTAAAAACAAGACAGGTAAAAAGGGGGTCGACGGTAGTCCGCTCAAAAACCCAAAAAAATAACTGTAAACCCAATCGGGTGTCTGAAGCGACACCTCGATAGGAAGATAAATAAATAAATCACGCCACATTCGGGCGTCTAGGCGACACCACATAAAGGGCTTTAAAAGAAATGCCACAGTCGGGCGTCTGAGCGACGTCACATAAAGGGCTTTAAAAGAAATGCCGCAGTTGGGCGTCTGAGCGACGCCACATAAAGGGCTTTAAAAGAAATGCCACAGTCAGGCGTCTGAGCGACGCCACATAAAGGGCTTTGAAAGAAATGCCACAGTAGGACGTCTGAGCGACGCCACATAAAGGGCTTTAAAAGAAATGCCACAGTCGGGCATCTGAGCCACGCCACATAAAGGGCTTTAAAAGAAATGCCACAATCGGGCGTCTGAGCGACGCCACATAAAGGGCTTTAAAAGAAATGCCACAGTCGGGCGTCTAAGCGACACCACATAAAGGGCTTTAAAAGAAATGCCACAGTCGGGTGTCTGAGCAACGCCACATAAAGGGCTTTAAAAGAAATGCCACAGTCGGATGTCTGAGCAACATCGCAGAAAGGGCTTTCATTGAAAGTAAAATATAACAATGCCACAGTCGGACGTCTGAGTGACATCACAGAAAGGGCTTTTATTGAAAGTAAATAATAACAATGCCACAGTCGGACGTCTGAGCGACATCACAGAAAGGGCTTTTATTCACAAGTACATAATACTCATAATAAATATTCAATTCATGAAAATAAACGGGTTAGTCCATCCACAGGAATAAACATTTAACCGGACTTAGCACTCATGTGATTCACCGGAGTCTCTGTCATCAAAACTGACATTTGTCAGGATAAGATAATACCGAACTTGGACATGGAATAGATGATTCAAAGGAATATATGACTCTGCAGAGTTTGTACGAATTTTTTTCCCACAGCCAACGGATTTCCATAGTCACGAAGGACTAGTTCCGTTTAAGGTATTTCGGAAGAAAACACAGCTAACCAGTACACACCCATCCTACCTCTCGATGCTAGGAATCACCCTAGACATCGTCGAAGAAAAACTTTTGAGACGGGGAGATCACAATCTCGAATAGCATGGGATCAAATTTATATACGCGCGCTCTAAGGGGTGCCCCTCTTTCGGTCCCAACCGGAAACACCCATGCCCCCTGACCGGATGACTGGATTTAATCCAGGGTCATGGAACCATCATCACGGCCTCTCCTTTTGGTGTGTACCAAGAAAGCGGTTTGCAACTTACTAAGCCATATTCCTCGCGGAAAACATGTGGTAGTACAGGGAAGGAAAAATGGAGGGAACTGGACTGATACGGGTTGACACTGAAGTTATATAGCCTGGCATAAGACTGGCATGCTACAACACTGCCATCTTACCCATCCTCATGCCAACACATGGCCATGCATACTCACATCCATCCACTTATGGATTCTCGAAACTCACTTGCCTCATCGTTGCATGTAACATGACATTCGTCGGTATGTTCATCAACATGCCATAAAACTACTTAATGCAAACATGCCAAAACAATCATCATATCAAAAGTTCAAACATGCTTGCCTGGTTCAGAGTAGTCGGAGCCTAGCTCGATGAAGTTCGCGGTCCCGTCACCTCCTTCGGTATCTACGGTATAAAGAAACATACGCGCTAACGTAAATACCGTGAGGTGCACAAAATTATTCCAAATATTTTTCAAATAAATCTGATAAAAAAACTAGAAATTTTTTTAAGGAGAACAGAAAAAGAGTCAATGAAAAATACTTTTCTGTTAAAAAGTTATAAGGGTTTTAGTCCAGGGACTCATCTGTAATGAAACAGAAAGTTCCCAGGGGCTAACTTATAAAAACAGAAAACGATTCGATAAAGAATATGCCGGCCCAGCGGGAAAACGCATTATGCAGAAGGCGTTTTCAGAAAACGGTTCGCTTAGAAAGGACAGAGAGGCTGACAGGCGGGTCCCGCCCGTCAGGTTTGAATTTTTTAAAAAAGCGGCAGAGCTCGACGGTGCCCGAGAGCCGCGGTGGTCGCCGGCGGCGATCCATGCTGAGGCAGGGAGATCGGAGAGTACCTCCGTGTTCAGGGCGCCATTCCGCGTCTGTGGGAGGTGGTGGTGGTCGCCGGCAAGCACCACGTCGACGGCGGCCCTTGCTCCGGCGGACGGTGGTTCGGGCGTTTATGGAGCTCGCCGAGGAGGGCTGCAAGGATCGAATTGAAGTGGGGGTTAGCTCTCTGGTTGCTCGAGGAGGGTACTGACGAAGTTTGGGCGCCGGGGACGGCCTCGCCGGAGTGAATCGAGACGGAGGCCGAGGCGGAACGGGGCGGCCGGAGTCGGGGGAGGAGACCTCCTCGAGGTCCTCCTAGTGACCTTGCGGGGCGTTGGTGAGGTGCAGTGGTGGTGCGTGCTCGAGGGTGAGCTCGGGGTCCCCTTTTATAGGCGATCCGAGGCGGTGGCCGTGGACGGATAAGTCCGGTGGTGGATTACGGCGGCGCAGTGGCTGGACGGGGAGATTAGGGAGTTGGGCGTCATCGTGGAGGTCTACTGGTCCCATTCAGACGCTAAGCGGACTTGGATTAGGAGCTTGAGTGGGTTTCGACGGAACGGGGCGGTGCGGGCCCGTCGGCGGCAGAGAGCGTGCCCTGTGCTTGCCGGGCCACGGCGACGGTGCTGCGGGGTGCGCTGGCATGCATGAGGCCACGCGGAGCTACCAGGAGGGTTGGGCGACGCCGAACGGCGTTGAGCCGCCGTTCTGCTCCCTGTCGGCCGGTACGGTGGTTCGGCCGTCGCAAGACACGCCGGTGCAGGCGGGCTAGGGTGCCACCGACGCCAGGAAGGCGCCAAGCGCGCGTGTGGAGCTCTGGACAAGCAGGCCAGGCGGCGAGCAACGTGCCAAGGGCACTGTGGCCGCGTGACCCAAATCTGACGAAGAGAAACGACACTGAACCCTGAAGTTTCTCTGAATTTTCTGAATGTGCAGAGGAACAGTGCAACTCAGGTGTTCGACAGAATGTTTTTGGTATGAGGGAGGCTCTGCTTGAGCTGATTTTTGGTGGAGTGGCCTCTCATTTCACCATGAGACTGCCTGAATTTTTGTGGAATTTTTGGAGAAGTGTAGATATGAATTTCACCAAATTTGTCAAATCTGGTCCAAACTTGCAGTGAGTGAAATTTGAAAAATTTGAAAAGAAGAAGAGTGGATCAAGATGGTTCTAGGTTGTGGGTACTAAGGACTATCCAGAGGAGTTGGTTTGGGCTCAAGGATCAAAGGCATTAGGGTACTTGCTTTGAAAATCACTCAGGCTCTAAGTAATTGGCAGAAATGATTTGAGAGATAAAATAATTGAAATAAAATCCAAAACTTGTTTGGACTTGTTGAGACAGCGAATTTAAATTGTTCAGAGGTGGAGGGAGGGATTTTGAGAAGATTTACTATGGGAGACATGGTAAAACCATGGGTGGTTTTCAAGATAAGAAAAACCTAAAAATTCATAGAGTTCTCTTTATAAGAAAAGAAAAATTTCCAAAATATACTTTGAGAAGGGAACCATCAGAGAAAGAGTTTTAAATGATCAAACACCATAGTTTGAAGAAGATACAAAAATAAAAACCCTTGCCAAAGAAGTTTCTTTTAAGAGGAAGGTTTTCTGGAAAAAATTTAAATGGCCTCTTATCAAAAGCCAACAAAGTTTTTGCTGAAAAACCAAATAAAATTTTTGGAGTGTCACATGCGGCGCGGCCGACTGTGGCTCGAATCCATCGAAGATCAAGTCTCTGCGGATGTCGGCCGTGTAGTTCAAACTTCCAAATCTGACCTGATGGCCAGGGGCGTAGCTTTCAATCTGCTCTAGATGGCCAAGCGAATTAGCCCGCAGTGCAAAGCCGCCGAACACGAAGATCTGTCTGGGGAGAAAGGTCTCACCCTGGACCGCCTCATTGTTGATGATCGGAGGAGCCATCTGGCCTAAAGGTGACGACACATAGGAACTCTCAATGAAAGCACCAATGTCGGTGTCAAAACCGATGGATCTCGGGTAGGGGGTCCCGAACTGCGCGTCTAGGCCGGATGGTAATAGGAGGCAGGGACACAATGTTTTACCCAGGTCCGGGCCCTCTTGATGGAGGTAAAACCCTACGTCCTGCTTGATTAATATTGATGATATGGGTAGTACAAGAGTAGATCTACCACGAGATCAGAGAGGCTAAACCCTAGAAGCTAGCCTATGGTATGATTGTATGTTGTCGTTGTTGTGTCCTATGGACTAAAACCCTTCGGTTTATATAGATACCAGAGAGGGTTAGGGTTACACAAGGTCGATTACAAATGAGGAGATATCCATATCCATATTGCCTAGCTTGTCTTCCACGCCAAGTAGAGTCCCATCCGGACACGAGACGAAGTCATCAATCTTGTATCTTCATAGTCCAACAGTCCGTCCACAGGATATAGTCCGGCTGTCCGGAGACCCCCTAATCCAGGACTCCCTCAATGACACTTCACCATTATTTGGGCCTAGAGGAAGGCATTGGGAAGTAATAAGTAGATGATGGGTTGCTAGAGTGACAGAAGCTTAAACCCTAGTTTATGCGTTGCTTCGTAAGGGGCTGATTTGGATCCATATGTTTCATGCTATGGTTAGGTTTACCTTAATACTTTTGTTGTAGTTGCGGATGCTTGAAATAGAGGTTAATCATAAGTGGGGTGCTTGTCCAAGTAAGGACAGTACCGAAGCACCAGTCCACCCACATACCAAATTATCAAAGTACCGAATGCGAATCATATGAACATGATGAAACCTAGCTTGACGATATTCCCATGTGTCCTCGAGAGCGCTTTACATCATATAAGAGTTTGTCCAGGCTTGTCCTTTGCTACAAAAAGGATTGGGACACCTTTCTGCACTTTATTTACTTTTGTTACTTGTTGCTCGTTACCAATTATCTTATCACAAAACTATATGTTACCTATAATTTCAGTGCTTGCAGAGAATACCTTGCTGAAAACCACTTATTATTTCCTGCTGCTCCTCGTTGGGTTCGACATTCTTACTTATCAAAAGGACTACCTATAAATGTTTCTGGCACCGTTGCCGGGGAGTGAAGCGCCTTTGGTAGGTGGAATTTGGTAAGAAAAAACTTATATAGTGTGCTGAAATTTACTGTCACTTGTTACTATGGAAAGTAATCCTCTGAGGGGCTTGTTTGGGGTATCTTCACCCCGACCAGTAGAGCAAAGAGCTGCTCCTCAACCTACTGAACCTACTAAAAATGAAATGTCTGCTTTGAAATTCCTTAGGGTATGATAGAAAAACTGCTAGCTAATCCTTTTGCAGGAGATGGAACAAAGCATCCCGATGAGCACCTAATATATGTGGATGAAGTTTGCGGATTATTTAAGCTTGCAGGTGTTCCCAGAGATGTTATTAAGAAGAAGGTCTTCCCTTTATCTTTGAAGGAAGATGCATTGACATGGTATAGGCTATGTGATGATACGGGGTCATGGAACTACAAACGATTGAAATTGGAATTTCGTCAGAAGTTTTATCCTATGCATCTTGTTCATCGTGATCACAATTATATATATAATTTCTGGCATCACGAAGGAGAAAGCATCGCTCAAACTTGGGGGAGGCTTAAATCAATGGTATATCCATGCCCCAATCATGAGCTCTCAAGAGAAATGATTATTCAAAATTTATATGCTCGACTTTCTGATAACAATCGCACCATGCTCGATACTTCTTGTGCTGGCTCTTTTATGATGAGGACTATTGAATTCAAATGGGATTTATTGGAAAGAATTAAACGCAACTCTGAAGATTGGGACCTCGACGAAGGTAAGGAGTTAGGTATGACACCTAAGTTTGATTGTGTTAAATCTTTTATGGATAGTTTTATGGACACTAAATATGCACTTGACTCTGAGATAGTAGCTTCTTTCTGTGAATCTTTTGCTAGTAATTTTGTTCTCCCTAGGGAGAAGTGGTTTAAATATCATCCTCCTATAGAAGTAAAAGTAGCTACACCTATTAAAGTTGAAGAAAAGACTATCACTTATAATGATCCTATTGTTCCTACTTCTTATGTTGAGAAACCATCTTTCCATGTTCGGATAAAGGATCATGCTAAAGCTTCAACTGTGGTTCGTAAAAGCAATATTAGAACCTATACACCTCCTGAGAAAATTTAAGTTGAACCTAATATTGCTATTGTTAAAGATCTCTTGTCTGATAATATTGATGGGCATGTTATTCATTTCCGTGATGAAACTGCTAGAATTGCTAAACCTTATGCTAAAGATAAACATAGACCTGTGGTAGGCACGCCTGTTATTTCTGTTAAAATAGGAGATCATTGTTATCATGGCTTATGTGATATGGGTGCTAGTGCTAGTGCAATACCTTTTGACTTATACAAAGAAATTATGCATGACATTGCACCTGCTGAGTTAGAAGATATTGATGTCGCAATTAAACTTGCCAATAGAGACACTATTTCACCAATGGGAATTGTTAGAGATGTTGAAGTCTTGTGTGGGAAAACTAAATATCCTGTTGATTTCCTTGTTCTTGGCTCCCCATAAGATAGCTTTAGTCCCATTATTTTTGGTAGACCCTTCTTGAACACTCTTAATGCTAAGATAGACTGCAAAAAGAATGTTGTTACTATTGGTTTAGGTGATATGTCTCATGAGTTCAACTTCTCTAAATTTCATAGACAACACCGTGAAGAGGAATTTCCTAGTAAAGATGAAATTATTGGTCTTGCTTCTATTGCCGTACCTCCTAGTGATCCTTTAGAACAATATTTGCTAGACGATGAAAATGATATGTTTATGAATGAAAGAAGGCAAATAGACGAAGTATTCTTGAAACAGGAACCTATCCTAAAACACAATTTGCCTGTTGAAATCCTATGGGATCCTCCTCCACCCAAGGGTGATCCCGTGTTTGAGCTTAAACCGTTACCTGATACTCTTAAATATGCTTATCTTGATGAGAAAAAGATATATCATGTTATTATTAGTGCTAACCTTTCAGAGCATGAAGAAGAAAGATTATTGAAAACTCTGAAGAAGCACCATGCTTCTATTGGATATACTCTTGATGGTCTTAAGGGCATTAGTCCCACTCTGTGTCAACACAAAATAAATTTGGAGGAAGATGCCAAACCAGATCGTGATCATGAACAATGGTTGAATCCTAAGATGAAGGAAGTGGTAAGAAAGGAAATACTAAAGCTTCTTAAGGCAGGTGTAATTTATCTCGTTGCTGATAGTCAGTGGGAAAGTCCTATCCATTGTGTCCCTAAGAACGGAGGTATTACTATCGTTCCTAATGATAAAGATGAGTTGATCCTGCAAAGAATTATTACAGGTTATAGGATGGTAATTGATTTCCGCAAATTAAATGAAGCTACTAAAAAAGATGATTACCCCTTAACTTTTATCGATCAAATGCTAGAAAGATTATCCAAACATACACATTTTTGCTTTCTAGATGGTTATTCTGGTTTCTCTCAAATACCTGTGTCAGCCTATGATCAATCAAAGACTACTTTTACTTGCCCTTTTGGTACTTTTTCTTATAGACGTATGCCTTTTGGTTTATGTAATGCACCTGCTACCTTTCAAAGATGCATGATGGCTATATTCTCTGACTTTTGTGAAAAGATTTGTGAGGTTTTCATGGACGATTTTTCCGTCTATGGATCCTCTTTTGATGATTTCTTAAGCAACCTTGACCGAGTTTTGCAGAGATGTGAAGAAACTAATCTTGTCTTGAATTGGGGAAAGTACCACTTTATGGTTAATGAAGGTATTGTCTTGAGGCATAAAGTTTATGAAAGAGGTATTGAAGTTGATAAAGCCAAGGTTGATGCTATTGAAAAGATGCCATGTCCCAAGGACATCAAAGGTATAAGAATTTCCTTGGCCATGCCGGTTTTTATAGGAGGTTCATTAAGGACTTCTCAAAAATTTCTCGGCCTCTGACTAATTTATTACAAAAAGATATACCATTTGTTTTTGATGATGATTGCGTAGAAGAATTTGAAATACTTAATAAAGTGTTGATCTCTGCACCTATTGTTCAGCCACTTGATTGGAATTTACCTTTTGAAATTACGTGTGACGCTAGTGATTATGCTTTAGGTGATGTTCTAGGGAAAAGATTTGATAAGAATTTAAATGTTATTCAATATGCTAGTAAAACTCTAGACAATGCTTAGAGAAATTATGCTACTACTGAAAAAGAATTCTTAGCAGTTGTGTTTCCTTGTGATAAGTTTAGACCTTATATTGTTGATTCTAAAGTGACTATTTACACGGATCATGTTGCTATTAAATACCTTATGGAAAATAAAGATGCTAAACCTAGACTTATTAGATGGGTTCTCTTGCTACAAGAATTTGATTTGCATATTATTGATAGAAAGGGAGCTGAGAACCCCGTTGCAGACAACTTGTCTAGGCTAGAGAATGTTCTTGATGACACACTACCTATTGATGATAGCTTTGCTGATCAACAATTAAATGTCATAAATGCTTCTCACACAGCTCCATGGTATGCTGATTATGATAATTACATTGTTCCTAAATTTATACCACCTAGTTTCACATACCAGCAAAAGAAAAAGTTCTTCTATGATTTGAGACATTAATTTTGGGATGACCCACATATTTATAAAGCAGGAGTAGATGGTGTTATTAGACGTTGTGTACCTGAGCATGAACAGGAACAGATCCTACGCAAGTGTCACTCCGAAGCTTATGGAGGACACCACGTTGGAGATAGAACTGCACATAAGGTATTGCAATCTGGTTTTTATTGGCCTACTCTCTTCAAGGATGCCCGTAAGTTTGTTGTATCTTGTGATGAATGTCAAAGAATCGGTAATATTAGCAGACGTCAAGAAATGCCTATGAATTATTCACTTGTTATTGAAACATTTGATGTTCGGGGCTTTGATTATATGGGACCTTTTCCTGCCTCTAATGGATATACACATATTTTAGTTGTTGTTGATTATGTTACTAAGTGGGTAGAAGCTATTCCAACTAGTAGTGTTGATCATAACACCTCTGTTAAGATGCTTAAAAAAGTTATTTTTCCAAGGTTTGGAGTCCCTAGATATTTAATGACTGATGGTGGTTCACATTTTATTCATGGTGCTTTCCGTAAAATGCTCGCTAAATATGATGTTAATCATAGAATTACATCTCCTTATCACCCACAGTCTAGTGGTCAAGTAGAATTGAGTAATAGAGAACTCAAATTAATTTTGCAAAAGACTATTAATAGATCTAGAAAGAAATGGTCCAAGAAACTTGAGGATGCATTATGGGCCTATAGAACTGCATATAAAAATCTTATGGGTATGTCTCTGTATAAAATGGTTTATGGAAAAGCATGTCACTTACCTCTCGAACTAGAACATAAGGCTTATTGGGATATTAAAGAGCTTAATTATGATTTCAAACTTGCCAGTGAGAAGAGGTTATTTGACATTAGCTCACTTGATGAATGGTGAGCCAAAGCCTATGAGAATGCCAAATTATATAAAGAAAAGTTAAAAGATGGCATGACAAAAGAATACAAAAGTGTGAGTTTAATGTAGGTGATTATGAATTTTATACAACTCCTGTTTAATATTTTTTGCAGGAAAACTTCTTTCTAAATGGGAAGGTCCTTACGTTATCGAGTAGGTCTATCATTCTGGTGCCATAAAAATCAACAACTTCGAAGAGACAAATCCGAAGGTGGTGAACGATCAAAGAATTAAACATTATATCTAAGGTAATCCTATAAATCTTGAAACCAATGTTATTGAAACCGTAACCCCAGAGGAATACATAAGGGAAACTTTCCGGAACGTTTCAGACTCCAAAAAGGAATAGGTATGTGGTACGGTAAGTAAACCGACTCCAAAACAGTTCTAATGGCAATTTTTCTCCGTTTTGGAATATTTAGAAAAATAGAAAAATAAGAAGCAGTTCGGGAAGGACACGAGGGCTCCACGAGGGTGGAGGGCGTGCCCTACCCCCCAGGGCGCGCCACCTACCTCGTGGGGACCTCATGTGCTCTCCGGACTTTGTTTTCTTACACAACACGTATTTTGGTCGGTAAAAATTCATTATATAGTCTCTCGAAGGTTTTGACCACTGTATCACGCAAGAATCTCTTGTTCTTGTTTCAAGCTGTTTGCTGCCAGGTTTGTCAAAGCTAAGCATCATGTCGTCTCCCTCCTCCTCCAACAATGAGGGCAACGACGCTTGGCTAATGAAGATAGAGCTGAAGAGAGAAGAACCCATGGAGATCAACAAGGATGAAGGGATCAAGAAGGCCATGGAGGACCAAGTTCCGGTAACAGAAGACATCCTTCAACTTGACCACAATCTTCTTACCCCAACTAAGATCGAAGCTTTCAAGATGATTGAGCTAGCTCATATACAAAATAAGTATCTCACACGTGAAAATATTTTGTAGAAGGAGCATATCATCGCACTCAAGGGCATTATCCGCAAGTTGGAAGACCTCCTATGCTCGATGTGCGACTACCCATCATCACCACCATCTTCTTCACCAACAAAGGAGACGTAATCACATGGGTATGGGCACTCCCCTTTGCAACTGCCAAGCTTGGGGGAGTGCCCCGGTATCGTATCACCATCACTTCTATCTTCACTGTTTTCCTTAGTTCGATCCTTTTGGTAATATCTTGATCTAGTAGAATAAAAGCTTTTTAGTATGATCTAGTTGTGAGTTTTGCTTTATGATCCTTCTATGTAATCGAGTCCATGAGCTATATAATAAAGATTAGTGTTGAGTCAAGGCTTGATTATTTTGTCATGATCTTGAGTGAATAAAAGAAAAGAGAAAGAATAAAAAGGAAACAAAGAGATCATATGGATCTTCTAGAGAGTAATGAGCTCACATATAAAAAAGTATGATGAATAAAAGTTGTTGAGAGTTGACAAACATAGTTTTGGTCATCGTTGCAATTACTAGGAAGTAATAAAGAAAGAGAGGTCTTCACATATAAATATACTATCTTGGACATCTTTTATGATTGTGAGCACTCATTAAAATATGACATGCTAAAGAGTTGACATTGGACAAGGAAGACAACGTAATGGGTTATGTTTTCTTACATCTGAGATAAATTATATTTTCATGGATCATCCAACATGATTGAGCTTGCCTTTCCCCCTCATGCTAGCCAAAATCCTTTGCACCAAGTAGAGATACTACTTGTGCTTCCAAATATCCCTAAACCTAGTTTTCCCATGAGAGTCCACATATCTACCTATGTATTGAGTAAGATCCTTCAAGTAAGTTGTCATCGGTGCAAGCAATAAAAAATTGCTCTCTTAATATGTATGACTTATTAGTGTGGGAGAAAATAAGCTTTATATGATCGTGTGATATGGAAGAAATAAAAGCGACAAATTGCATAATAAAGGTCCATATCACAAGTGGCAATATAAAGTGATGTTATTTCACATTAAGATTTTGTGCATCCAACCATAAAAACGCATGACAACCTCTGCTTCCCTCTGCGAAGGGCCTATCTTTTACTTTTATCTCCTACCTTACATAAGAATCATGGTGATCTTCACCCTTCCTTTTTACATTTTATCTTTTGGCAAGCACAACATGTTGGAAAGATCCTGGTATATATGGATAATTGGATGTGAGTTTTCATGAACTATTATTGTTGACATTACCCTTGAGGTAAAACGTCGGGAGGCAAAACTATAAGCCCCTATCTTTCTCTGTGTCCGATTAAAACTCCATACCCATAAGTATTGCGTGAGTGTTAGCAATTGTGAAAGACTATATGATAGTTGAGTATGTGGACTTGCTGAAAAGCTCTTATATTGACTCTTTCCTATGTTATGATAAATTCCAATTGCTCCAATGACTAAGATTATAGTTTGTTAGTTTTCAATGAAGTTTATGATTCATACTTGAAATTGTGATTGAACTATTACTCTAGCATAAGAAATCATATGACAAACATTATATAAGTTGATGTTCTAAGAATGATCATGCTGCCCTCATGTCCGTATTTTATTTTTATCGACACCTCTATCTCTAAACATGTGGACATATTTTTTCATTTCGGCTTTCACTTGAGGACAAGTGAGGTCTAAGCTTGGGGGAGTTGATACGTCCATTTTGCATCATGCTTTTGTATCGATATTTATTGCATTATGGGCTGTTATTACACATTATGTCACAATACTTATGCCTATTCTATCTTATTTTACAAGGTTTACATAAAGAGGGAGAATGTCGGCAGCTGGGATTCTGGGCTGGAAAAGGAGCAAATATTAGAGACCTAGTCCGCACAGCTCCAAAAGTCCTGAAACTTCACGAAAGTCATTTTCAGAATATATAAAAAATACTGAGCACAAGAAGTTCACCAGGGGGGCCACACCCTTCCCACGAGGGTGGGGGCGTGCCCTACCCCCCTGGGGGCGCCCCCTACCTCGTGGGCCCCCTGGTGGCCCTCCGATGACCATCTTCTGCTATATGGAGTCTTTCGATGAGGGAAAAATCATAAGCCATCTTTCCGAATGAGACTCCGCCGCCATGAGGTGGAACCTTGGCGGAACCAATCTAGGGCTCTGGCGGAGCTGTTCTGCTGGGGAAACTTCCCTCCGGGAGGGGGAAATCATCGCCATCATCATCACCAACACTCCTCTCATCAGGAGAGGACAATCTCCATCAACATCTTCACTAGCACCATCTCCTCTCAAAACCCTAGTTCATCTCTTGTATCCAATTCTTTTCTCCAAGTCCGGGATTGGAACCTGTGACTTACTAGTAGTGTTAATTACTCCTTGTAGTTGATGCTAGTTGGTTTATTTGGTGGAAGATCATATGTTCAGATCCTTTATGCATATTAATACCCCTCTGATTATGAACATGAATATGCTTTGTGAGTAGTTACGTTTGTTCCTGAGGACATGGGAGAAGTCTTGCTATTAGTAGTCATGTGAATTTGGTATTCGTTCGATATTTTGATGAGATGTATGTTGTCTTTCCTCTAGTAGTGTTATGTGAACATCAACTACATGACACTTCACCATTATTTGGGCCTAGAGGAAGGCATTGGGAAGTAATAAGTAGATGATGGGTTGCTAGAGTGACAGAAGCTTAAACCCTAGTTTATGCGTTGCTTCGTAAGGGGCTGATTTGGATCCATATGTTTCATGCTATGGTTAGGTTTACCTTAATACTTTTGTTGTAGTTGCGGATGCTTGCAATAGAGGTTAATCATAAGTGGGATGATTGTCCAAGTAAGGACAGTACCCAAGCACCGGTCCACCCACATACCAAATTATCAAAGTACCGAACGTGAATCATATGAACGTGATGAAACCTAGCTTGACGATATTCCCATGTGTCCTCGGGAGAGCTTTACATCATATAAGAGTTTTTCCAAGCTTGTCCTTTGCTACAATAAGGATTGGGCCACCTTGCTGCACTTTATTTACTTTTGTTACTTGTTGCTCGTTACCAATTATCTTATCACAAAACTATCTGTTACCTATAATTTCAGTGCTTGCAGAGAATACCTTGCTGAAAACCGCTTATCATTTCCTTCTGCTCCTCGTTGGGTTCGACACTCTTACTTATCGAAAGGACTACGATAGATCCCCTATACTTGTGGGTCATCATTCACCAAGTGGCACAATAGTATCAAGCATAGAAGTAGTTTCATCATAAGTATCATGCATAGCAGAAGTGGCATCATCAATAACATGCGACATATCTGAATTAATAGCAGAAGCAGGTTTAGGTGTCGCAAGCTTACTCAAAATAGAAGGTGAATCAAGTGCAGAGCTAGATGGCAGTTCCTTACCTCCCCTCGTAGTTGAGGGATAAATCTTGGTTCTTGGATCTTTCAAGTTCTTCATAGTGATAAACAAATATAAATCCCAAGTGACTCAAAGAATAGAGCTATGCTCCCCGGCAACGGCGCTAGAAAATGTTCTTGATAACCCAAAAGTATAGGGGATTGCAACACTTTTCGAGGGTAGAGTATTCAACCCAAATTTATTGATTCGACACAAGGGGAGCCAAAGAATATTCTCAAGTATTAGAAGCTGAGTTGTCAATTCAACCACACCTGGAAACTTAATATCTGCAGCAAGGTATTTAATAGCAAAGTAATATGATAGTAGTGGTACTGATAGCAAAAGGTAACTGTAGAAAAAATAATATTTTGGGTTTTACAGTGATTGTAATAGTAGCAATGGAAAAGTAAATAAGAGAAGAACAATATATGGAAAAGCTCATAGGCATTGGATCGGTGATGGAGGATTATGCCGGATGTGATCGATCATGTAACGGTCATAACATAGGGTGACACGGAACTAGCTCCAGTTCATCAATGTAATGTAGGCATGTATTCTGAATATAGTCATACGTGCTTATGGAAAAGAACTTGCATGACATATTTTGTCCTACCCTCCCGTGGTAGCGGGGTCCTATTGGAAACTAAGAGATATTAAGGCCTCCTTCTAATAGAGTACCGGACCAAAGCATTAACACATGGTGAAGACATGAACTCCTCAAACTACGGTCATCACCGGTAAGTATCCCGATTATTGTCACTTCGGGGTTAACGGATCGTAACACATAATAGGTCACTACAGATTTGCAAGATAGGATCAAGAACTCTCATATATTGATGAAAACATAATAGGTTCGGATCTGAAATCATGGCACTCGGGCCCTAGTTACAAACATTTAGCATAGCAAAGTCATAGCAACATCAATCTGAGAACATAGTGGATACTAGGGATCAAACCCTAACAAAACTAACTCGATTACATGATAAATCTCATCCAACCCATCATCGTCCAGCAAGCCTACGATGGAATTACTCACGCACGGCGGTGAGCATCATGAAATTGGTGATGGAGGAAGGTTGATGATGACGATGGAGATGGATTCCCCTCTCCAGAGCCCCGAACGCACTCCAGATCAGCCCTCCCGAGAGAGTTTAGGGCTTGGCGGCGGCTCTGTATCGTAAAACGCGATGAATCCTTCTCCCTGATTTTTTTCTCCCCAAAAGTGAATATATGGAGTCAATGTTGAGGTCGGTGGAGCATCAGGGGGCCCACGAGGCAAGGGGCGCGCCCCCACCCTCGTGGATAGGGTGTGGGCCCCCTGATGTGGATCTTTCTTCCATTATTTTTTACATATTCCAAAATAATCCTCCGTTGATTTTCAGGTCATACCGAGAACTTTTATTTCTGCACAAAAATAACACCATGGCAATTCTGCTGAAAACAACGTCAGTCCGGGTTAGTTCCATTCAAATCATGCAAGTTAGAGTCCAAAACAAGGGAAAAAGTGTTTGGAAAAGTAGATACGATGGAGACGTACCAGTGAGCTGTAGGCTGGTCACTAGAAACTCCGCAACCTTCTCTTTTTACTGCCCATAATGAGTTGTTAGACAACAATGTCTAAATCTTTTTCGTTCGCAGTGGTTCCTGGAGCAGTTCACTCAAGATTACCTCGCAAAGTACAAGATTGGTGGACACGCAATGAAGGTTGAAGTATTTCATCAAGACTACAATGAGCATCGAGAAGTCGTAATGAAGACAGTGAAGGATGGACGGGCAGCAATCACAAGGGGTTGGCCTAGAGTCGTGTGCGCATTACGCATGGAGGAGGGCACAATATGGGCATTCCGCTTCACCTTCTCCAGCAACCAGAATGTCTTTCGCCTCTCTCTTTACAGTCTTTATACAAGTATGGTTCATCATTCTTTACTTGGAGCTTCTGTAGTTCTTTAGTGTCTGTACCTGTGCATTGGTGGTTGAACCTATATTTGCAATAAACATGGTTGGATATGAAATAAGTGATTGCCTACTTTCAAATCCAAAACATGTGATTTTTAAATTAGGGATTAATTATGGATTACACTACACACTGTTTGCGAAAGCGAAACGTCTACGATAGACGTGGAGATCAGAAACGTTTCTAGGATCCACCACGTGTGTGATCAATCTCCACTGCACACACGACATCCTCTTGAAAACTGTTTGCGTTAGGCCACCTTGCGCAAATGTTTACCACATAAAAACTGTGTGATGGACAGCCTTTGCCACACAGTTTCTTCTACACACCGTCGGATGGACGTCGTATGGTCACTCGAGCTAGAATCGTTCATATTAACTAAGTTGACAAAGCCCTCCGTCCCTGTCAACTTAGTAGGCCCACATGTCAGCCTCCCACTATGCTGGGTCCCAGCTAGTAAGGGGAGTATTCTTTTTTTGGTGTGTAATAAGGAGGCACTTCCTTGCATGCGAAGATATAGCTGGTGGGTCCGGCCTGTCAGCGGGGGGAACATTTTTTCATGAAATACAGAGGCCCTCCTGGTGGGTCCTAGATGTCAGGTGGAGGAATCATTATTTTGCGCGTAATAAGCAGGCATTTCCTTATGTGCGGCCATGGACCCAGCTGTCAGCCTCTCCATGTAAAGTCTACATCTGATGATGACGTTCATTGACCACATTGACCACGACACGTCAAGAGCACCAGGGCGGTGGACAACGGCGAGGCCTAGGAAGGGGACGACGTGGAGCCGAGGAAGACACGGCAGTGGATGCCCACGTGGAGAGGAGTACGAGGGTTCACTAGTTCAGCTACGGTGTGAGCTTGCCATTGCTGCAGGGGCTGGCCAGCGGTGGGAGTAGTAGGGGGCGGTGAGGCCTCAACGGCAGCACAGCCGGCCACTGGAGGCAGGAGCAGGTGGTCTCGTCGGCACTGGTTTGGGCGGCTGGTGCAAGAAGAGCAGCGATTGAAGAAACAGCAGGACCGTTCGATTCAAATCCAACGGTCACTGCTGCTAGAATCGTTTGTTAACTAAGTTGACAAAGCCCTGCGTACGGGTCAGCTTAGTAGGCCCACAAGTCAGCCTCCGAACCGGTGTGCCGCAGATGTCAGTGGGAGGAATCATATTTTTGGTAATAAGGAGGCAGTTGATTGCGCACAGCTAGGCCATCGGAGGGAGTAGGGTGGTCCGGTGAAGCCTGCCCGGCATGATAGCAGGCCACAAGAGGAGGGAGCAGGCAGTCCCGTCGGCTCTGGTTTAGGCGGCTGGAGCAGGAAGATCAGAGATTGAAGAAGCACGTCGGTCGTTGGATGGACATCCAACAGTCAGTGCTGCTAGAATCGTGTGTTGACTAACAAAGCCTTGCGTAAACAAGTCAGCCTCGAAATTTGTGGCGTGTATAGCCCATTTGATATTATTTTTATAATTTTTACTCATATTCTAATTCATATGGAATTTATTGCAGCCCATTTTCCATTTTTAGAATTGCTGCCCAGTTTCTGGTGAGTACCAGGTTTAAAAAATTGAACTAAAAATGTGCAAAATTTTGAAAATTCGCAATTTTTTGTTGGGGGACAAAATATTCTTAATCCAAAAATTATTAGCCATACTAAAACAAATTTAAAAATAAATTAGTACTATTTCATGTTCAAATCCAATGAAATATAAAATATCATTGAAGAACAAAAACAAAAAAAGAAACTAATTTTCCCATTTACTTTTAACACATACTGACCAAACTCTTTGGCCAGGCCTAGCTTGGCCTAGCTTGGGTATTCTTCAAAAAGAAATAGTGGCCTACCTATTTTCCCAAAGAAAAAACTGCTGGGCTGGTCATGTGGTTATACGGGCCACAAAGACCGCATGAACCATTTTATTGCCTGCTCCTCCGGTTAAATCCTCAAAAAAATTGTGCAATTCTGTCGTTAATTGACTATACGTTGAAAATGATGTGGGTCCCAGATATCAGCAAGGTGGATTAGAGTAAAAAACGAGGGGTGCATCTGAGTAGTAAAAGAGGCACTTTGCTTGTGGTCGGGAGTGGACCTGGTGGGTCCATACTGTCATACTCACATCTACAGTCCTTTCCCAATTCACTATGCTGACAGGGCCAGACGGCGGCACCGCGGAGAACGCACCAAGGCGAAGGATATAGTGTTGTCGGCAATGTGTTGGGCTGGGTTCGACATTCTTATTGAAAAATAAAAATGGACTGGAACTATTTATGACGTTGACTATGATTTCCATGGGTCCGCTGGTTGTTGGAAGAAAATGGTGGGAGAAAGAAGACTGGTCGCTATCTTTGCCTAAGAATTCTATCGACTGAATGTAACGACACTATCATAGGAAATAATATCCTCCTGTTAAATCGTGAATTTAAAGAACTGGTGCATGAGCATTTAACTTTATTTATTTATTTATTTACTTATTTATGTTTAGGGGACCATGAGCATGTACCTAGGCCGGATTCATGTGAGAGCCTCCCTTCCAGTTAATTATGGGCTCCTCTATTGGGCCTTCATCAGTGGGCTGCATGTTATCAACAAGTGGAAAATGTGTTCCTACGAAAAATAGTACGCGCTACGTATGGTATGGGGCACTAAAGGATCCGACCATGAAACGACTTCCAAAACATTGTGTTTGTCGTTCTAACAACATATTTATTCAACCAACAGACGAAATATACCGATTGTACATTGAAAACAGCAGCAACAACAACCAGGGCTGGGGATGCAACAGAAGTAGTAAGCAGGCCAGAAGAGTAAAGACGCAGCTCTCCTTCCAAACCAAACATCAGCCATCATTACAAAAGGGCTACCAAAAAAGAACAAGTGTATGGATCAAACTAAATAAAGATCCTACTACACCAAGTGTACGCATCTAACTAACTGGCTCAGTTAGACGTTGCTATTTATTAATCTGTGGAAATTGGCTGATGGCTTGAACCAGATGGGTTCCTGATGGGGGAAACTCCAGCAAGCAGGTCAGAGTCTAATACTTGCGACCCTCTCTCCTACTTTGGGCTGCAGAGCATGGCGGCACATATCAGGGTATGGTGCATGCAGAGATGCATGGTACGTCGTGTACACACAGTTTTGCCTGATGAACGAAACCGCGCTGCCATCATGATCATTGTTGTCGGTTATCTCCTGGTTAATCAGATAATCTAGTCCAAGAAACAGAGAGCGTGTACCAAGGCTACTTACGAGCCTCCAGTCAAAAATTCCTGAAGGACCAGAGAAGATGGGATCCTGCTCAAAGACCTTGCAGTGACTGTGATTGCATTCCGCGAAACTTCGAGTGAGTAGGATAAGGAGGAGTAGTCGGAGGATCTAAGAAGGGAATTAGAGAAAAAAGAGCAGGAGCTCAGTAATAACACCTAGGCTTTTGAATTAACTCTGCGATTTGGAAGATGGAGGAAATGAAAGTAGAAGAAGTTATCGAAACTCGGAACCACATGTTCAATCTTTTTTTAGCGGTTTCCCCAGAGATCTTTATCATTAACTCAACCTTCATTTTGTTAATTCATGGAGTTGTATTTAGTACCTCTAAGAAAGATGATTATCCACCGTTAGTTAGTAATGTGGGTTGGCTTGGATTACTTAGTGTTGCGCGCCTAGGAGGGAAGCGTGCTTGGGATGCGGAGGAGCTATTATCGCCCAGCTCCCTAACCTAATGTGGCCGGACCGCAGGGAACCTTAGCATGGGGGGACGTCCTAATCCTTTTGCCACCACAAGGCCGGCTAATCATACGCGGCAGGAGCAAGGGAACTCCCCTGCCTCAGGAAGGCACATGAGTCCAAACGCTATTATGAATGTGCGACCGACACTACACTACGTAGTTACCTGCACACATCTGGTACATGCGAACGATTGTTGTTTGATCGGGCCAGTAACCACTTGCAACTGCCATGCCACTTTTGTTTGAAAGGTTCTGGTATTAGGAAGGGTAGGGACACCAGGCGGCCTACAACATCATATCAAGTTGGAGTCAAATAAAAAATGGCTCTTAATGTAGTCAATCTTAAGACCAACATGTTATGAGCATGAATATTTTTTCAGTAAATGTTGACAGTAATATAAGCAAGCCATCATGATATCATAAGAAAGTAACATACTGTTGTAACAACCGTTTGCAGCGATGACTGGAGTAGGCCAGCAATACGTCCAGCCATAGAAGGAGTCAATAGCATAAATGAAGCCCTTGTGTTCAATGGCATCAGAGAACCATGGAGGATGTATGATCCTGCGTTGGACGTGCAGATTTATCCACTTACCTTAGTGACCTGTCAGATAGGCGAGACCGCGGTTGAAGAACTCAATTAGCCTGAAGTCTTTATAAGTCGCAGATCTTATGGGCACTTGGCAGATTACAACCTTGAGCTAATCAAACTTGGTATCATGTTGGCTACTGTAAGATTCCGAGTATTCTGGGCCGCCGGTGCCAAAGTAGTGCAGTGTTAATCGAAGGAAGGGGGGTCAATCGCCGGGTGTAGACCTCCACGAGCATCCATCTGCAGCCACCATCGACGAGCACCATCCAAGACGTGTTCGTGCCGAGCAAGTACATACCGTTAATGTAGTTGAGGGTGACGGGGATCGGATCGTAGTAAATAGGGTTGATGCTCGCCACCCCATGATCGTTATGCTGCGTGACACGCCGTCTCTGAAGATCAGGCGGCATCAGCAAGCAAGGAGGTGGCTTAAAAAGCTCCGTCCTGAGGGCTTTGAGTAAATGGTATATCCCCAACGAGCACACGGCGAGCGGCATGGAACTGAGATTGTCCACACACGAAACAATGAGCTTGATTACATCTATGGGGAGCGAATTCTAGCCACTCTTTCGGTGGACGCTCCTCGGTTCTGCCATTGTTAGTGCTTGGGTTTCAGAAGAGGGGGCGCCTTAGCGGGGATGGAAGATTGGACCATTATGTGCGGACAAGGATGGAGAAGCGAATATGTGCTACGGGAAGTGGACAGGTGATGATGACTACAACACGCCGCTTGACTTACGAGACACGTACCAGCAGCGTAGGGTCATATCAATGCCAGACAACTTGCTTGAGTGATCATTATCGATGTCAAAACCGGCAGATCTCGGGTAGGGGGTCCCGACCTGTGCGTCTATGGCGGATGGTAACAGGAGTCGGGGGACACAATGTTTACCCAGGTTTGGGCCCTCTCGATGGAGGTAATACCCTATGTCCTGCTTGATTGATCTTGATGATATGTGTATTACAAGAGTTGATCTACCATGAGATCGTAGAGGCTAAACCCTAGAAGCTAGCCTATGATTATGATTGTTGTTGTCCTACGGACTAAACCCTTCAGTTTATATAGACATCGGAGGGGGCTAGGATTACACAGATTTGGTTACAAGGGAGGACATCCACATATATGAACTGCCAAGCTTGCCTTCCACGCAAAGGAGAGTCCCACCTGGACACGGGACAAAGTCTTCAATCTTGTATCTTCATAATCCAACAGTCCGGCCAAAGTATATAGTCCGGCTATCCGAGGACCCCCTAATCCAGGAATCCCTTAGTAGCCCCTGAACCAGGCTTCAATGACGATGTGTCTGGCGCGTAGATTATCTTCGGCATTGCAAGGCGGGTTCCTTCTCCGAATACTCCATAGATGATTTTGAACACAAGGATTGTGTCCGGCTCTGCAAAACAAATTCCACATACCACCATAGAGAGTAATATTTCCACAAAACCATAGAGAGTAATATTTCCACCATAGAGAGTAATATTTCATAACATGACATCACGTCATGGCCCAGTCATTATTCGAACCGTTTTTCTCAACCAGCTACTACACATATTGCGAGGTGGTTTTCTTGGCACGTCTTGTCGAAGCAGAGATCGTGTCCCCTTATCATGGGACTCTCATCAATACTGGTGTGGGTAACCCAACCGTGCCATCAATTATGGTGCTTGGGGAATAAGCGAGTTTACCAGGCAGGTGGGGAGGCGCATAGCTTCTTCCGCCCTTATAAAGGGACAAGGACTCCTCCTTTTCACCACGCCTTCTTATTCCCGATCCATTCCCCCTCGCCCGAGCTCCAGTGCCCGAGCGTTCGTCTTCTCCACCCACAAACGCCTTCAGAAAATGTCCGGATCCGGAGCATGAGGCAAGTGGATGGCCTCTACCGTCCGGGAGAAGCATATTAAAAAGCTTCGGGTGGCCGGGTATCTGGCAAACAAAATCGGCTACCGTCTCCCGACGGCGGGACAGATCGTTCCCACTCCGGAACCCCAAGAGAGGGTTCTATTCCTCCCTCACTTTGTCCCCGGGCTAGGTTTTCCCCTCCACCCCTTCGTCCGTGGCATCATGTATTATTACAGGATCGATTTTCATGATCTATCCCCCAATTCCTTCCTTAACATTTCGACATTCATCTTCGTGTGCGAGGCTTTTCTCCGCATCTCGCCACACTTCGGCTTATGGCTGAAGATCTTTAATGTGAAGCCCAAGGTGGTGAGCGGTGAGCACGCCGAGTGCGGGGGCGCAATGGTGAGCAAGATGCCCAACGTCACATGGCCAACATGTACCTTTAATGATTCTGTCAAAGACTAGCAACAGTAGTGGTTTTACATTACTGAGCCACGCGGCACAGAATGGGCCGCTGCTCCAGAGTTCCGACCCGGAGCCCCTCTGCGGCTTACGTCCTGGCCCAAGAAGGGCCTGAAATGGTCTTCGTTCGATGAACTGTCTATGCTCCAGACGCACGTTCAGGATATTTAAGACAAGAAAATCGAACTTGTCAATGTAGTCCAGGTGATGTTAGTTCGCCGAATCCTGCCTTGTCAGCACGTGACTTGCAATCTCTGGGAATTCGATCCGGCCAAGCACCAGACCCTGTGAAAGCTCTTCGGCTCCTCACACGAAGACATCTGGAAGGTGCTTTTCAAGTACGGCAAACCATGGCCGGACTCGGCCGAGGACCACGGGTATCAACTGTCTCGCCCTGCAAGCTTGGTAAGTTTTTACGCGTTTTACCCGCATAACCCAAGGGAAATGCTCAATGTGTTTTCCTCAACTCCCCTAGGGATGGACGAAGAAGGCAGGGCGGATCCACTGTCCGGCCCCGTTGCCCGAAGAACCAGCCGGCCCACTTCTAACGAAGATGCTGGTCCCGGTGCCGTACAAGGCGTCGAAGAAGAAGACCGTGAAGGAGGCCAAAAAGACTCAGGGCAGCCTTCGTCGCCGCGGCACTTCAGACGCAATATCTGAAGGCTCCAACATTCGTTCTGCCTCCGAAGAGGATGAGGAGGAGGAGGAACACGAATCCCCGGCGAGGGGAAGAAAGAAGAGGGCGGCCTCCATACACTTGGAGGCCGAGTCGCCTAAAAGGGGAAAAATTCCTCTTCCGGAAGAGTCCACTGTCGTCGCCGATAGCAGTACGGCATGGGTGTCGGTGTCAAAACTGGCAGATCTCGGGTAGGGGGTCCCGAACTGTGCGTCTAGGCTGGATGGTAACATGAGGCAAGGAACACGATGTTTTACCCAGGTTCGGGCCCTCTTGATGGAGGTAAAATCCTACGTCCTGCTTGATTAATATTGATGATATGGGTAGTACAAGAGTAGATCTACCACGAGGCTAAACCCTAAAAGTTAGCCTATGGTATGATTGTTGTATGATGAAGTTGTCCTACGGACTAAAACCCTCCGGTTTATATAGACATCGGAGAGGGTTAGGGTTACACAAAGTTGGTTACAATGGTAGGAGATCTTGAATATCCGTATCGCCAAGCTTGCCTTCCACGCGAAGGAAAGTCCCATCTAGACACGGGACGAAGTCTTCAATCTTGTATCTTCATAGTCCTGGAGTCCGGCTGAAGGTATAGTCCGGCTACCCGAACACCCCCTAATCCAGGACTCCCTCAGTAGCCCCTGAACCAGGATTCTATGATGACGAGTCCGGCGCGTAGATTGTCTTTGGCATTGCAAGGTGGGTTCCTCCTCCAAATTCTTCATAAAAGTTTGTAAACACCAAGGGTAGTGTCCGGCTCTGCAAAATAAGCTTCCACGTAATGCCACAGAGAGAATAATATTAACACAAATCTAATCTGCTGACGTATTCCACAGCGTGACATCACACTACGGCCAAGCCTTTATTCGAATCGTTTTCACTTTTCGACCACAGCGTGTTTTGTCAGGCGGTTTCCTTGGCACGTCTTGTCAAAGCAGAGATCGTGTCCCCCATTTACGGGATTCTCATCAATACGGACGTGGGTAACCCAACCGCGCCATTTATCATGGCGCTTGGGAGGTAAGCGAGTTTTATTAGGCTGGTGGGGACGCATAGTCGCATCCGCTCATATAAGGGGATAAGGATCCACCTTTTTACCTACGCCTTCTTCCTCCTTTGCCTATCCATCTTCTGCGCACCCGAGTTCCAGCTCCCAAGCCCGCACTTCCTACCTCAACCTTCTCCAACAATGTCCGGAGCGGGAGGCAAGTGGATGGTCTCCTCCGTCACGGAGGGCCATGTCAAAAGGATAAGGAAGGCCGGATACCTGTCCAAAGACATCGCGCACCGGCTTCCTGAGGAGGGGCAGCTTCTCCCCACCCCAAGGCCCCATGAGAGGGTAGTATTTCTTCCCCACTTCCTCCGCGGACTAGGTTTTCCTCTCCACCCATTTGTCCGCGGGCTCATGTTCTACTATGGCCTAGATTTCCATGATCTGGCCCCGAACTTCATCCTCAATATCTCGGTGTTTATCGTCGTGTGCGAGGCTTTCCTCTGCATCCGCCCCCATTTCGGCCTCTGGCTCAAGACCTTCAACGTCAAGCCAAAGGTGGTGCACAACAACCAGGCGGAGTACGGAGGTGCCATGGCGGGAAAAATAGCCAACATCCTATGGCTCGAGGGCTCCTTTGTGGAGACCTTGAAGGGGTGGCAGTCAGGGTGGTTTTACATCACCGAGCCACGCGATCCGAAGTGGATCGCAGCCCCTGAATTCCGATCCGGACCCCCTACGCGGCTCACATCCTGGAAGGAGACGGGCTTGTCGTGGGGCGACGAAGAAGAGGTGACCAGACTACAAAAATGCATCCAGTCCCTGGTGAACAAGCAGCTCAAGCTTGTCAACGTAGTCCAGGTCATGCTCGTCCGCCGGATCCTTCCGTGTCAGAACAGGACTTCAATTTGTGGGAGTTCAACCCGGCGCAACACCGAACTCTGAGCAGGCTCTTCGACACGACGTACGAAGATGTCTGGAAGGGGCTAACCAAAGGCGCCGAGGCTCCCACATCCGCCTCTAAAGACCGTGGATTCAGCTCGCAGCGTCCTGCTGGCGAGGTAAAATATTTTCATCTTTTACAGGATGTTAAGTTTTCTTCATAGTTTGACTCTATGCGGGATCTAAACTCCCTCACCTTTGACAGGATTGGCAGGCGAAGTCCAGACTGATTAACTGTCCGGCTCCCTTACTCGAAGACCTAGCCCCTACTCTCCTAGTGAAGCTGCTAGTTCCGGCACCTTATGTGCTGCCGGAGAAGAAGGCCAAGAAGAAGAAGGCCACGGGGAGTCGAAAGAGTTCCCGGCATATGGTGGTGTCGGACTCGTCGTCCGATGAGTCTGAGACGCGCTCCTCCCGTGAAGACGAGGAGGAGGAAGAAGAGACCTCTCCCCCTCCAGCGGGGGGAGGAAAGAAGAGGAAGGCCGCCCTAGTAGGGGAGGCCGGAGGGTCCAAGAAGAGGAAAACCCCTCCGCCGGACTACGCCCCCGACGCCGACGAGGACGAAGAGGAGTGGCCAGACAGGGCCAAGCGTCTGGTGAAATCGTAAGTGTTCGGATACCAGAGTAACTCATGATATTCCTTTTGTTGCGCAGCTTTCCCTAATGTCGAATATAATCATGCAGCCCGCCTAGGGACGGGCTCGACGAGTTGTTGAGCGGCTCCCTGGATTTATCAGATGTGAATTCAGTTCCGCCCACTGCCTCCCCCTGTGCTGCGGATGACGCCAAAGTGGCGTCGCGACAATCTCCGGGGCAAGAGGAGGTGGTCCAGGAGTTGCCGCGTGGCGACCTCCCGGACTCTAGGAGAGAAGGGGACAAGACCCCCCAGGGCTCCAAGTCCGACTTTAAGCCGGACACCGCGCCGAAATCGTCAACGGTTTCTGACCGCGGCAGGCGAACTCCTGCCAAGAGGAGCAAGCCTATTGAGCCGGCGTCCTCCGTCCAACCAGAGGCGCCGGACAATCTGCTGGAGGTGCTTAAGGGCGCCTCCATCGACGAGGAGCACCGTACCATCATGAGTACGGTGGTCCAGAAGGTTCGGTCCGCCAAAAGCGGACTTACTGAAGCTTGTGCTAGCCTTCTAACAGGCTTCGAGGTAAGTAGAAATATGTAAAAATATTACCGCATAGACAGTAGCCCCTGATGTTCTGTTTGGCGTTCGGAAAGAAAAGCCGAATAGAGGATCTATTAAATATCGCAGGAGTCTAACTAAAAAGGAGTCAATATACGTATGCAGGCTTCGCTACTGGCCACCGCTGCACTGACTGCGGAGGTGGGTGCCCTGAAGCAGGGCCTCGAGCGGACCGAGCAAGAGCTCGGCCTTGCCAAACGGCAGATCGAGGAGAAAGAAGGTAAGAGATACCTTATAGAAAAAATGCCTATAAGAAGACGCAATTGCAAAAAATGACAGGAGTATACTGCTTATTGTAGGGGCCACAACTGAGGTGGTGACCCTCAAGCAGGCGCTGTCCGAGGCCGAGAAGAGAGCGGCCACGGAGCGCACCGAGCGGGAGAAATTTGAGGCGCAGGTCGGCGAGGTGCAGCAAGAGCTTCAGGCTCTCATGAAAAAACATGAGAGTTTGGAGCTCGAATCGAAGACGCGAGCGTCCGAGCTTGCTGCGGCCCTTAAAACTGCCAAATCTGCCAAGGCCAAAGCCCAGAAGGCCCTCCAGGAATTGGATGCGGTGAAAAAGATAGCGGCGGGTAAGGCATTCTCTATGCAAAGCAGACATATAAAAGTAAATTACTTGTTACTTACCCGAATCCGGAGCTCTCCAGGGGCATTCGCAGATCATCCCCGCAGCGTATCTGATGCCGCCGCCTTCTACCGAGCCGAGGAAGGCAGCTCGACGGAGAAGGTGTTCTGGTCTCAGTACGCTAAGGCCGGACACCCTGTGCCCTTGAGCGACCAGCTGAAGCAGCTGGTCGAGCTCCACAAGGCGGCCGAACAGGCCCTGAAGGGCTTCATAGTTCGGCTGTGGCCTGGAGAGGCCATGCCTAGGAGCTACTTCGGACTAGTGCGGCGGCTGGTGGAGGCTTGTCCAAGGCTCGAGGTCATCAAGCGCTCCGTATGCATTGAAGGTGCCCGTAGGGCCCTTGCCCGTGCAAAGGTGCACTGGGTAAGCTGGACGGTGAGAAGCTTGTGAGGGACGGGCCGCCGCTGGGGAAGGAGCATCACAAGCCCGAGAACTATTACAAGGATGTTCTGGCCGGTGCCTGCCTTATGGCGGATGAATGCACCAAGGATGTAATTTTTGAATGAACTCGCTCGTGTTATCCTGTGCGCTGAAAACTTGTTCATATGCGCTAAGCAATGCTTCAATTTAAAATATTACTTTCTGTGCGGCCGTTTATCAAAAAATTGAGAGATGGCCAGTCATCGTCTTCTGCCACCATGCCACTAGTGTTGGGGCATTCGGGATAAACCTAAGCGCTCTTTTTCCCATGATTGGGTCCGTCGAGGGAGGCGCTCAACACAACGAATAAGACAATCGGACTATAATGCTTGAACACTCTCACTTAGACATACAACTCTATAATTTTAAATTTCGGGGAAGCCCCTAGTTTTCGGAAGACCGAGTTCGGGGCGCTATCCACGCCCTGGTCGGACAAAGCCGGTTCCTCGCTCGAAGCGGCATAAGTCTTTAAGGACTCGAAAAACCTCTCGAACAGCGACCGGTCCCTCGCCTCATCATGACAGTCAGTATTAGCTTTCTGTACTGAGGTGCTCAGCCCAGCTCAACTGGGGCACAATCGCAGTAGTTCTCCTAGTGCTACCTTAGCCGATATAGCGGAACGTAAGGCACCAAAACATAGGAGCCGGGCAAACCCAACTATTGACCCAAATCATGATTCGGAGCCGATGCATATAGTGCTATAAGTTCGGGGCGCCGCACTTGTGAAAGTGTATGGACTTCTCACGCCATATTGTTGGGTACTGAAGCCCCTGGCGTATTTTTGCCATACCAGAGTGTACGGATGCAACATGTTATTGATAAACATATATATAAAAAGAGGATAATGCAAAAAATAGACAAAAAGCTATGCATTGTTTATAGAAAGGCTGCTATGAAAGCGGAACGATACAAATAGTGCGATAAGCAAAAGAAATTGGACTATTTAACATGTCCTGGCCAGGGGCAGGCCGTGGAATTGTATTAAAAAACAGGTATACTGCTTGCAATAGAGACCACCTGGGAGTTCCATAATGCGGCGTGGCTTGTCTGCTTTCCTGGATCTTGCATCGTTTGTGCGGCAGTTGAATTGCTGAATGGGTCATCCGAAGTATGGAGTCCTGAGAGTAAGATAAAAAAAGAAAAAAAAGGAATCTAGCAGCCCCTGGTGCGGTTTAAGCCGTATTTCGGGCGTGCTGTGATAGTGCCCCTTCCCCTGTGCCCATGGTATTTCAAGAGCGTAGTTATGTACGCGAAGCACTGGTTTCACTATATCGCGAGGGCTAGGGTTGGGGCCGCATTGCTACGCTAGCTCAGAACGTGCCAGGCGGTCTTGTTGTAGGGTACTCCGGGCGCGTTTGACAGTGTCCGGCGTTTTGAAGGCCGGACTGGAGAACTGCCTAGAGAGGCTGCTTTGTACTTCTACTGCGAGCGCTGCCGTGTGCTCCTCCGTTCGGAGGGAGCGTTCGATGTTCCCATTGACCGTGATTACTCCTCTAGGGCCTGACATCTTGAGCTTGAGGTATGCATAGTGCGGTACCGCATTGAATTTTGCGAATGCGGTTCGCCCGAGCAGTGCATGATAGCCACTATGGAACGGGACTATGTCGAAGATTAACTCCTCGCTTCAGAAGTTGTCCGGAGATCCGAAGACCACTTCCAGTGTGACTGAGCCTGTACAGTTGGCTTCTACACCTGGTATGATGCCTTTAAAGGTCGTTTTGGTGGGCTTGATCCTCGAGGGATCTATGCCCATTTTTCGCACTGTATCCTGGTAAAGCAGGTTCAGGCTGCTGCTGCCGTCCATGAGGACTCTTGTGAGATGAAATCCGTCAATGATTGGGTCTAGAACCAATGCGGCGAAGCCGCCGTGATGGATGCTAGTGGGGTGGTCCCTTCGATCAAAGGTGATCGGGCAGGAGGACCATGGGTTGAACTTTGGGGCGACTGGCTCCATCGCATATACGTCCCGTAACGCACGCTTCCGCTCCCTCTTAGGGATGCGGGTTGCGTATATCATGTTCACCGTCCGCACTTGCGGGGGAAATACCTTCTGTCCACCCTTGTTCGGCGGCCTGGGCTCCTCCTCGTTGTCGCTATATAGCCCCTTGTCTTTGTTTTTGTCTCTTAACTTGCCTGCTTGCTTGAACACCCAACAATCCCTGTTGGTGTGATTGGCTGGCTTTTCGGGGGTGCCATGTATCTGGCACATGCAGTCGTGTATTCGGTCCAAACTGGACGGGCCCTGAGTATTTCGTTTGAATGGCTTTTTCCGTTGACCGGATTTGTAGCCTCGAAATACGGCATTAACTGCCGTATCCTCGTTGATGTCGCTGTTAACGCGGCGCTTTTGATTGTTCCGACGCGACCTGTCGCTTTTGTCCTTGGTATCTAAATTACCAGGGTTCTTGGTTAAATTGTTGCTGCGAGCTAGCCAGCTGTCTTCTCCCGTGCAAAAAGCGGGTCATGAGTGTCGTGAGGGCTGCCATAGATTTCCGCTTTTCCTGTCCCAGGTGCCGGGCAAGCCACTCGTCACAGATATTATGCTTGAAGGCCGCTAAGGCCTCTGCGTCCGGACAGTCGACTATCTAGTTTTTCTTTGTTAGGAACCGTGTCCAGAATTGCCTGGCCGATTCCTCTGGCTGCTGAATTATGTGGCTTAGGTCATCGGCGTCCGGTGGTCGCACATAAGTGCCCTGGAAGTTGTCAAGGAATGTGGCTTCCAGGTCCTCCCAAGAACCGATTGAGTCTGCTGGCAAGCTGTTAAGCCAATGCCAGGCTGGTCCCTTAAGTTTGAGTGGGAGGTATTTGATGGCGTGTAGATCATCACCACGGGCCATGTGGATATGAAGGAGATAATCCTCGATCCATACCGCAGGATCTGTTGTTCCATCGTATGATTCGATGTTTACGGGTTTGAAGCCCTCAGGGATTTTATGATCCATTACTTCATCTGTGAAGCATAGTGGGTGTGCGGCGCCTCTGTATTGGGCTATATCACGACGCAGCTCGAAGGAGCTTTGTCTGTTGAGTTCGGCCCGGCTGGATTTATTGCATCCGGAGTGACAATCACCGTCACGTGTCGTGGGGTGCCTGCGCGATCCGTAGATCGATCTTGTTTGCGTTGCCTTGTCCTCCAGTATGTCACGCAGGTCGGGCGCATTTTCCCGTGCCTTAGTATGCTTGACGCGGCGTCGGGGCATGGCTTGAGTGGAGGGCCAAGAGGCCTCTCTGTCGCAGCCACGAGGTGGCCGGTCGGCCATGTCATGCGCTAGTGATGTAGGTGCTTCCTCCTCTAGTCGGGGTAGCAGCCTGCGCTTTGGTTAACCCTTGGAGGGGCGTTCGAGTTCATACTCTTCGGCCGCAAGGACTTCAACCCATCTGTCAGCTAGCAAATCCTGATCAGCTCTAAGATGTTGCTGCTTTTTCTTGAGGCTGCTTGCCGTGGCCATAAGCCTGCGTTTAAAACGCTCTTCTTCGGCGAGATCCTCTGGCACGACGAACTCGTCATCGTCGAGGCTTGCCTCGTCTCCGGAGGGAGGCGTATAATTATCGTCCTCAACCTCTTGGTCCACCGCCCTCTCGTGAGGGCTGGCTTCTCTGTCCTCCTGTGCTGAATCTTGCTGGACGGGGTGTTCTTCGGCGCTATCCGGAGTAGTATTATCTCCCGTGCCGGAATTAGCGCTTTTGCTTTGGCAGGATTTAGAGCGGCGCCGCTGACGCCGGCGCTTGGGCTGTTTCTTAGAGGTATCGTCCCCCGCTGTTCCATCGCCATCTCCATCCTTTGGAGTGTCCAGCATATATATGTCATATGACGAGGTGGCCTTCTAGCGCCCTACATGTGCTGGTTCTTGTTCGTCTCCTGCATCATCATCCATGCCGTCGATGTCTTCGGAGTCGAAGTCAAGCATGTCGGTTAAGTCGTCGACAGTGGCTACGAAGTGGGTGGAGGGTGGGTTTTGAATTTTTTTATCGTCCGTATCCCAACCTTGTTGACCGTAGTCCGGCCAGGGCTCTCCTGATAAAGAGAGAGACTTTAGAGAATTCAAGATGTCACCGAAGGGCAAGTGCTGAAAGATGTCCGCAGCGGTAAACTCCATTATCGGCGCCCAATCGGATTCGATCGGCAGGGGCGCGGGGGGCTCGGAGTTCGGAGAGGAATCCGACTCCTCGGAGTCACGGGCCATGCGGAGTGCGGGGCTGGAGTTCGGCTCGATCGCCTCTAAGATCGCAGCCCCTGAGGCAGCGTCCAATCGTTGATCCTCGATCGGCGCAGTAGGCTCCGAATCAATGGTCGGAACCGATGTGTGTGCGGCCTCCAAGGCGCTGTTCGGCGGCAGAGCTATATCATGCCCATCGAGACAGTGCGGCGCGCTTGGCTGTGGCTCGAATCCGTCAAAGATCAAGTCCCCGCGGATGTCAGCCGTGTAGTTTAGGCTTCCAAACCTGACCTGATGGCCAGGGGCATAGCTTTCGATCTGCTCAAGGTGGCCAAGCGAATTGGCCCGCAGTGCGAAGCCGCCGAAGACGAAGATCTGTCCGGGGAGAAAAGTCTCACCCTGGACTGCATCGTTGTTGATGATCGAAGGAGCCATCGGGCCTAAAGGTGACGACACAGAGGAACTCTCAATGAAAGCACCAATGTCGGTGTCAAAACCGGCGGATCTCGGGTAGGGGGTCCCGAACTGTGCGTCTAGGCCAGATGGTAACAGGAGGCAAGGAACACGATATTTTACCCAGGTTCGGGCCCTCTTGATGGAGGTAAAACCCTACGTCCTGCTTGATTAATATTGATGATATGGGTAGTACAAGAGTAGATCTACCACGAGATCAAGGAGGCTAAACCCTAAAAGCTAGCCTATGGTATGATTGTTATATGATGAAGTTGTCCTACGGACTAAAACCCTCCGGTTTATATAGGCACCGGAGAGGGTTAGGGTTACACAAAGTCGGTTACAATGGTAGGAGATCTTGAATATCCGCATCGCCAAGCTTGCCTTACACGCCAAGGAAAGTCCCATCTGGACACGGGACGAAGTCTTCAATCTTGTATCTTCATAGTCCTGGAGTCCGGCTGAAGGTATAGTCCAGTTACCCGAACACCTCCTAATCCAGGACTCCCTCAGTGGGATCCTAGGGGCCAGCCCCTAGTGAACTCGTGAGTATAAAATCCGAACACGTTTATGCGTCCAGACTCATCATGGCATGATATTTTAACCTGAGCTATATTTTTGTAGTCTGGCGCGGTCCCGCACCGAACGATCCCCATCAGAGGATTCGCTGAGTTCGGATTCTATAGAGAGCGAGACGCCCCTGAGGGCCCCTTCCCCCAAATATGTGCATAACACCGAGGCTTCATCCCAGAAGGACCCCGGCCAAGGAAGGGGGGAGAGATCATGAAAGCGGCGCCTGGAGGTCAAACTTCAGCGGCCGGAGACATGGGGGAGAAGATTCCCATGGAAGTTGACGGCAGGAGCCATCTTCAATTCGGCTCCCAACCAGATGCAATTCTGGAGACCAATACGGCTCCAGAATCAAGCAGACGGCCTCCCTTGGCTGGAGGGGGCGTGCATGTTCCACCGGCAATCTCTGTCCAGCCAGAGGTGTCGGACATTTTGTTGGCGGCGCTGAAGAACGCATCCATCGTCGATGAACACCGTGCCCTGATGAGTGCGGTGATTAAGGAGATTTAGTCTGCTGAGAGTGGACTGAATGAAGCCTATATCAGCCTTATAAAAGGCTTTGACGTATGTTTTATGAGGTTTTGAAGAGTGTCATAGTACGGATAGTAGCCCCTGATACACTGTTCGATGCAAGAAAGGACCGGACAAAGGATCAGTTTTATGTTCGCAGGAAGACTCACTTGATGAGATCAATCTCTCTTTTTTATAAGCAGGCGTCTGCAGTGGCTGCTGCTTCTCATGTTGCGGAGGTCTCTGGACTGAATCAAAGTCTGGAGCGGGCCAAAGAAGAACCTGGCCATTTGAAAAGGCAGTTGGAAGATAAACAAGGTACGCGCAAGCCTTGTTTGCGTTCAGTGCGAACAAATTCTCAGTATGATAAAATATGTTTCATTATTTGTGCCAGGGGCGATGACCGAAGTCGAGGCTCCGGGGAAGGCTATTGCCGAAGCCGAGGAAAAGGCAGCCGTAGAGCAGGCTCTTCGTGAGAAGCATGAGGCCAGGGTTATCGAAGTTGAGCAGGAGGTTCAAGAGTCCGTGAAGAAATGCGAGACCTTGGAGCAGAGTTTAACGGACAAGAAATCTGAACTCGCCAGGGCTCATAAGGCCGCGCGCGATGCCTAGGGGGAACCCAAGGCGCCTTGCAGGAGGTCCAAGAGGCGAGGACGATCACGGCGGGTAAGGCTTTTTTCTATGTAAAGCAAGTATTTGAGGAGAAAATCATGTTTCTAATTTTGAGTTCGGATTTCTCCAGGGGTATTTGCAGAACTGCCCCACAACATATCGGATGCCACCCAATTCTGCCGAGCAGAAGAAGGGAACACTACGGATAAGCTCTTCTGGTTGCAGTATCTGGCACCGAATTATCCGGTGCCTTTCGCCGACCAACTGAAACAGCTGATCGAACTGCATAGGGCGGCGGCACTAGCCATGAAGAATTTGATTATCTAGCTATGGCCTGCCGAGTCGATTCCAGACAGCTACTTCGGGCTCGTGAAGCGGCTTGTGAGTGCCTGCCCTCGACTTGACGTCATCAAGCAGTCGGTCTGTATAGAGGGTGCGCGAATGGCCTTCGCCCGCGCAAAGGTGCACTAGGGGAAGATGGATGCTGAAAAGCTGATGACCGAGGGACCGCCAGAGGGGAAGGAGCACCGCAAGCCCGAATTATAAGCAATGCACCAAGGACATTATATTTCCATGAGTACAATTATCTTCTCCTTTGTAATGCTGAACAAGGTCATTTCTATCATTTATTGCCTGTTATATAAAAGTTTATCCTCCTGCGCGGCCATTATATATATATTAATCCCGAGAGTTGGCCAGTCGTCAGCTTCTGCCACCACGTAGGAAGTACGGGGGTGTTCGGGATAAACCTGACCAGTCTTTATCCCAGTTTTGGGTCCTTCGAAGGAGGTGTTCAGCACAACGAACCAGGCAATCGGACTATAGGGCTTTATCACTCTCACTTAGCCATAGGAGCTTTATAAAAGGAAGGTAGGCGCAGCCCCAGGTGTTCGGAAGACCACACGAGGGGCTATATAAGCACCTGATCGAAAGAAAAGCCGATCCATCGCACGCTGCATTGGTTATAGCATTATGCGGGAGAAATCCTTAAAGATTTTACAACCTCTCGAACAGCTGGCCAGCTCTCGCCGTATCATCACAGTCAGTTTTCGGCTTTCTCTACTGAGGTGCTCGTCCGGAAGAACTGAGACACAATCGCAGTAGTTCTCCCTGTGCCGCCTTAGCCGATATAGCGGAACATAAGGCAGCAAAACATGGGAGCCGGGCAAACCCAACATTTGACCCAAGACATGATTCGGAGCTGATGCATATAATGCTATAAGTTCGGGGTGCTGAACTTCCATGATGGTGTTTGGACTTTATTGCCGTATTACGGGTAAAACGAAGCCCCTGGCATATTTAAAGCATATCGCGGGGTATGAATGCCACTTGACAAAAGAATTTCAATAAGAAATAACAACAGATAAGCGTTATATAAATCCACATGTTGTATTTGAATATTACGTCGATGCGTGTGAGTACAGGTAATGTGATAAAAAAAGAAATATGACTGTGGAACCTGCTAAGACCAGGGGGAAGAAGTTGTGTGCGGATCCGGAGTGTAGTCGGAAGGTCATCAGGGGGAATATCTAAGGATTCCCTTGCGTGTTCGAGCTACTTCCATGTCGCCAGTCCTGGTCTGCGCAAAGTTGAACCTGCAAACAAAATGTAAGAAATGATTGTGTGCGGCAGAGCAGTTGAGCCGCGGTATGTGGCATGTACTGGCTTTCGCCGGAGTGTTTAATTGAGCTCTGGACGAGCTAGGTTATCTTGCTGCGAAGTGGTTTGAAATCCTTTGGCGGTGTCCGGGAGCTGGACCGTCGACCCGAGGTTCGGTTGGAAGGTGCCACTTGTGGCTTCTAGTGTTAAAGCGGCGGTATGCTCCTTGGTGCCGAGGGAAAGTTCGGTCATGCAATTAACCGTGATGATGCCACGCGGACTGGGCATCTTGAGCTTATGGTGGGCATAATGTGGTGCTACGTTGAATCGAGCGAACGCGGTTCGTCCGAACAGTGCCTGATAATCACTGCGAAAGGGGACGATGTCGAAGATTAACTCTTCGGCGTGGTAATTGTCTGGTGATCCGAAGACTACCTCAAGGGCGATGGAGCCTGTATAGCTGGCCTCCACACCTAGTATAATACCACAGAAGGTGGTTTTAGTGGGCTTGATCACTGAATGACCGATGCCCATCTTGCACACTGTGTCCTGGTAAAGCAGGTTTAGACTGCTACCTCCGTCCATAAGGACTCGTGTGAGCTGGAACCCGTCAATTATTGGGTCGAGGACTAGTGCGTTTGGATTGCCATGATTGTTGTTGACCGGACGATCCGTGCGGTTGAAGGTGATCGGCCGTAGTTTATATCGTGGGACGGCTAGTTCCGTTAAGTCGACATCCCTAAGGGTGTGCGTCCGGTCCGGGTTGGGAGTGTAGGTGTCGTTTACCACGTTCACCATTTTGGTTTGCGGGGGAAATTTCTTTTGCCCTCCTGTACTCGGTGATCCGAGCTCCTCATCTCCATTGTCTCTTTGAGACCCCTTATCTTTGTTTTTGGCACCTGACCTGCCGGCTTGTTTGAAGACCCAGCACTCTCTGTTGGTATGGTTGGCTGGTGTTCCTGGGGTGCCATGAATTTTGCAAGGGCGGTCGAGTATGCGGTCCAGACTAGACGGACTCGAATTGTCATTTGTGAGTGGTCCATTCCGCTGACTGGACGTAGATGTCGGCGTTCTGGGAATGGGGGTCCCCAAACTTGCCTGCCTGCGGCCTATGGCGTGGCTCAAGCAGGGGCCCAGCGCGGACCATCTTCATCTGCTCAAGCTCAAGACCCTCGCGAGGGGCCAAGCCTCGCGGGGCAGACGACCGGAAGCTTCCTCAAAGGCAGCCTCATCAGGCAGGCTCGCGAGGAGGCGGAGAGATCAAGGCAGGGCTACCTCGCGAGGAACCCGTGACACAAGCCATGACGATCGAGACCAGGCGGGCGCCGGCTTGCGCAGTGTCCTTGTTTCCCCTTTGGTGCAAAGGGGGCATGCACAGGCCAAGGCATCAGGCAAAGGTTACCATTCTGGTGCAACGAGACCAAGACCAGCCGGATGGCAGGACGGAGGTCACCGTGGAGCCCAAGACGGCGTCATCGCTAGTGCTTTTGGCAGCCGAAGACCACCTTTGTCAGGATAACTTGTACTAGATGTTCCCCTTTGAAATGGCCAATTGTTGGTGCCCTTCCCGCTCATTATTTGGGGAGAGGCCCAGGGCCTCTATAAATAGAGCTAGCCACCACAGAAGGGGATGACGGCTGGAAATCTGGTAGAACCATAGCAAAGAGAGAGGAAGAGGTGACTGAACTCACCCTAGAAGTTCATCGCACCAGCTCAAGAACACTTCTCACGAGGCTGTTCTTCCCGACATTTGGCGCACCAGGTAGGGGTGCGCCGGAATCTTCCTTCCGCTGTTCGTGTGTGATCTTCCGTCGTGTCCATGGCTGACGCTCGTCGGGCTCGCACCGAGCGCCGGGCTGCTCACGCCGCTCGCGTCGCCCAGACAGCGCCCGTCGGCGGCCCCCCTCGTCGTTCCCCGTCGCCCGCCGCTAACACCGCCAGCGGCCCGGCGGGGAACGAGCAGCAGGCCTTGTCCCAGCACCCCTCGGTGCGGCGAGATGGCCGCACCGCCACCACGTCGCTGAATCCAGCTGGCTCATCGTCCTACGCCCGTCGTGCACCCATGGATGCGCACGCCTCACTGCTCTTGGCGCGGGAGCTCCTGCACTATCGCCCCGTCGACGACCTCTACGAGGACTGGCTCGCCCGCATCACGAAGCTCGTCAGTGCCGCAGGGCGCTCCCCCTTGCGGTCCCCCTCACTGCCTCGCCCTCCGTCCCGTGCAGGGGGTGAGGATCAGGAGGCGCCTCCACCGCCTCCTCCCCAAGAAGGTGCCTTGGCTCCAAGGCGCGCAGCCCCAGGGCGAGACCCTCCACATCCGGCGCCTGCGCAGCAAGACGGGAGCTGCCAAGAGATCCCACGTCCCCGAGAAGGTCCTCGCGCGCTCCCAGTGCCGGCGCGCCAACATCGCGCCCCAGCGCCTCCACGACAAAACTCCACGCTGCTCCCAGTGGCGGCGCGTGGTGACCCGCAAGAACGAGTCCTGCACCAGCAATGGGCGCCGGTGGCCACGACGGGCTGCCTCACCTTCACCCCTGAGCTACGCGGTGTCACATGGCCAGGCAAGTTCAAGCCTGACCTCCCTCCCTGCTATGATGGCACAGCGGACCCCGCGGAGTTCCTGCAGCTCTATGAGTTGGGCATCGTAGCCGCCAACGGAGACGAGAAGGTCATGGCGAATTGGTTCCCCATGGCGCTCAAGGATAGCGCCTGCGCCTGGCTCCTGAACCTGGCTCCCGGCACGATCTCCTCCTGGAGCGAGATGCGCACCCGCTTCATCGCCAACTTCCAGGGCACTCGCGACCGGCCCTCGGCCGTGAGCGACCTGCGTCGCATCAAGCAACAGCCAGGAGAAACCCTGCAGAAGTACATCCAGCGCTTCAACTATGCTCGCCTCAAGATCCCCAAGGTGACTGAAGAAGCCATCATCTCAGCCTTCTCAGACGGCGTGCGCGACGTCAAGATGAAGGAAGAGCTAGCAATCCATGAAGACCTGTGCACATCCCTGGAGCTGTTCAACTTGGCAACCAAGTGCGCCAGGGCTGAGGAAGGGCGTCTCTCCCTCCTCGAGCTCCCGGCAGCCGACCCAGAAGAAAAGAAGCTCAAGGCCAAGGACGTGAAGCGCAAGGGGGCTGCCGTGCTAGCAGCGGAACCAGACACCAAGCGAGGCAGGGATCAGCCTGAGTCATCCAAGGGCGGACGGTACTGCGTGTACCACGACCTCCACACCCACAACACCGACGAATGTCAAGAGCTCAGAGCCGTGCGAGATGGGCGAACCGGCCAACGCCCAGAGCGCAACGACAGGGGCTATGGCCGAGGAGGAGGAAGAGGTGGTGGACGATGGGAAGACCGTGGCTTTCGCCAGGGATGACGTGATCGCCCTCGCAAGGACCGCTGGCAGGACCAGCCTCGCGAGGGAGGCTGGAGGGACCAACCTCGTGAGGACCGTCCCCACGACAACACAGGCCTCCCTCCTCTGCCGCCTCCACCAAGGAGGAACGAAGACCAACACCAAGACGATGGGGCTGGGGGCTTCCAAGAGGCGCATGCAATTGTTGCATCTTGGGCGGCGCCCAGGCCCCAGCCTCATAGCGCATCTTCAAGCAGTTTGCTCACGAGGTGAATGCAGTCCTTCCCAATCTTGAGGCCACGCGACCTCTCAGGTGGTCTTCGTGCGTGATCACATTCAGTTCCGCAGACCAGCTCAAGTGTGCGGCAACGGCCGGAGTCCTCCCGATGCTTTGCTCCCTAGTCATCAGCAGTGTGCATGTCACCAGGACCCTCATTGATGGCGGGGCAGGACTCAATGTCCTGTCCGTCGAGACGTTCAACAATCTCCAAGTGCCATACGACCAGCTTCAGCTGACCAAGCCTTTCTCAGGAGTTACCGATGGTTCCACTGTTCCAATTGGGCAGGTTCGCCTTCTAGTCACTTTCAGGCAACACAACAACTACCGCACTGAGCTCATCGACTTCGACGTCGCTCACATCCGCCTGCCGTACAACGCCATCCTCGGGTACCCAGCCCTAGCCAAGTTTATGGCAGTGACTCACCATGGTTACAATGTCCTCAAGATGCCAGGAAGCGGTGGAGTCATCACCATACCCTATGAAGAAAGGGACGCAGTGTGCTCGCTCAAGCGTGCGTTCCAAGCCGCAGCAATCAAAGACCCAGATCGCAGGAGCGGGAGGCCTCCCGAGGCGACCCTCAAGAAGAAGAAGACCTCACCTGGCCAGAGCCACAGCTACGTTCGCATGCCCTTCGGCCTGCCGAGCGCGGTCGCCGCACATCAGCGCCTGTTGAGGAGCATTCTGGAGGCTCAGGAGGTCAGGCATCGCGCGGTCTTGGTGGAGGTGGCAATGGTCCCCGAAGACCTGCATGTGCCACCAGAGCCTTCCGAGGCCCCTGGGCCTGGGGGCTCATGAGGGCCGACGTCTTCACCGCGCATCGCTCACTTCTTCAGCATCACTTCGTCTTCAACAACACCAGGTGACATCTTTGAGAGTTCTACTTTCAGCTGGGAGCGCCCACAGGGCTGCACCATTCCCAGGCCGCTTGGGTCCGTCCCCACGGCATGTATCCATTTTGGTTATGCTCTTTACTTACCCTGTTGGGGGCACCCCTCGGGCTGCATCATCCCCACACCGCTTGGGCCCGACCCAGCGGCAGTTGCTTTTCCAGGGTTTACCCTTGGATGAAGTTGTTCTTTCACGCTTAATCTGATTCCCATAATTATCACCTACTGCTTGTCGTTGTGCAAAGCGCTTGCATGTTAAAAGGGGGCGCCTGAGCATCGCGACTCATGGGCTCTTACTGGCTCTCCAACCCTCACCCCCTGGCCTTGACCCACGACATCGCGACCTGTCATACGAGCGGCGGCTGAGCTCGCTCGGGGGCCGGGACGTAGAGCATTTGCATTCTAACAACCCTGCAGGAACACACCAATTGATAAAGGCCTAGAGCCAGGCGCAACCCGCCTCGAGGTAGGGCCTCGTGAGTCCCGCGCTGGCTCATAGGTGCCCAGATACACCTCTCCTAGCCCTCCCGCGCTGGCCATGTGTTAGGGGGGGGGGGCTGTACACGCCCCGGGGGCTCCTCCCGGAGGGGAGCCCCCTCCCACGCACCAGTGGAAGCACCATGCTCCGTGCTGGCTGACGACACTGCCGAGGAGCGGCTATGCCCGTACACATACGGAAGCGCTATGCTCCGCGCTGGTGATAAACAACTGAGGGCGGCCCATGGCCGTACCAACCTCAGGGAGCCCAAAGCTCAGTGTCCGGCACCATCGCAACGCCTCGCCTCGGGAGTGCCGCGCGAGGGGGCTGGACACGGGGGCTATGCCCGGGCCTCGCCCAAGCACACGCCACCCAGCCAGGTCCCTTGGACCTGGTCATCGCGCGCCACTCCCCAAGTGGAGCCAAGGTATGAAACCCGTTTGAGCGTCTAGGGGGACTCCTGAGCATCGCAACTCAGGAGCCTAACTTTCCACGTAGCCCCTCACTCCTTAGTCCCATCATTGGTTTCCGGTCGGGGCTAACGCTGGGTGAGGTACGCGCGGGGCCGGGCCCTGCCGACGTAGAACGATCAATCCACTCCTCGCTCCCCCCTTCCCTACTTGTTTCTCGCACGTCAAGGGGGACTCCTGAGCATCGCGACTCAGGAGCCTAACTTGCCACGTAGCCCCTCACTCCTTAGTCCTGTCCTTGGTTTCCGGTCGGGGTTAACACTGGGTGAGGTACGCACGGGGCCGGTCCCTGCCGACGTAGAGCGTAAACAAGTAGGAGAGGAAAATGCAAATTCCAGGAAATTCAAAGCAAATATTACAAGCCATAAGATTGTTCCACAATGCCAAACACAAGTTTTAACGCCTCCGCGAGGCATGGTGCATGTGCAGGAATAAAACAGGATGGAAGTCGTGAAGGAATCACTCCCTAGTAACACCGTCACCGGTGGTGGAGTCACGCTGTACAGCTTCGCCTCTCGAGGTCGCAAGGCCGGCGGCACCGCGCCCGGGCAGGACGCTGGGGGAGCGTAACTTCCCCAACAAAACCTCGGGTCAGCCCCTCACGGCCTCAGCGGCGGCAGCGGCACAGTCGCTGCTCACGGGCTCCAGCAGGCTGTCGAAGTCGACGTTGGGGTCGCGCAGGTAGACATGGCTGAGGACACGCGTCAGCGCCGCAAAAGGCAGGGCACGCGCCTCGGCCTCGACCGTGGGGCCAAGGCCGTCTGCAACGTCTCAAGCGCATCAACCAGGAAGTGGAGCAGCTTGGCAGGGCCGTCCCAGCCAACGGTTCCTCCAGGCCGCTCTCATACAGCGTCTTTAGTATGCCTCGAGCCTTCTTCTCCAGCTCTGCGAAGGCCGCCCGGTCCTTCGTCAGGACCTTTGCCTTGGCGTCCAACTCGGTCCTCTCCTCCTCCAGCGACCACTCCAGCATCTCCAGTCGACTGTGGCAGACATCAAGCTTGGCGTCCCGGTCCTTGGCGGCGCCCTCCCTAGCCTTCATCTCCTTCTCCTTCTCCTCGCGGCTGCGCACCTCCTTGGCGAGCTCTTCGTGCAGGCCCTGCAGCTCGGCCTCAAGCGTCTTGCGGCGGCCCTGGGCATTTGCGACATCGCCCAGGGCAGCATCGTGAGCGGCCTTGGCTTGGTTGGCGGCCTGCCTCTCCTCGTCGGAGGACAACACGGCCTGGCTCAACACCGCTCGGACGGAGGCAGCAGAACTAGCCCAGCCAGAGGCCAACTCCAGGCGCTCGGCCACCAGACGAGGGTCCGCGCTCAAGAGATCCTCCCGCAATTGGATCAGCTCATTGGCAACCTGGTCTAGGACAGCGGCGGAGGGAGCAGAAGAGACAAGAACCTGTGGGGAAGGCGGAGAAGATGGCAGCGTGGCCACGGCTTGGCAGGAAGGGACCTTCTGAGCCTTGGCCGCCACGGCCGCAGCATCGGACACAGTCGACTCCAGGTCCAGCGGGGCCACGGGGGCTGACTCCTCGCCGGGGTGCCCCAGTTGGCCTCGCGAGGGCGGTTTGGCCGGAGAGGCGCGGGCCTCGTCGTCCTCTCCCCCAACAGCCAAAGGCGTCGCCCTGGCAGACGGATTCGCCCCAAGCAGGGCCGCAGAAGCCTCCTTCAACCTCTTAGCCGCAGGTGCCGGCCTGGTAAAAGAGCGCAAAAGTCAAGCCTCAATGGCAGAAACCAAGCAGAGCACGAATCGAGCACTTACTGGACGTCGTCCATGGAATCAAGCAACCTCCGGCCAAACTTGAATCCCGAGAGCCTGCAGCGGGGGTCAGCCTTTGGGGGCCCGGAAGCAGAAGGCGCGTCAGGAGGGACGGAGCTAGCCTTGGACCCCCAGGGACCAGAGCAGACCCTGGGGGAACCAGGCTCGACCTACCCTTCCTCGTGACCGAGGAAGAGCCCTCCTTTCCTCGCCTGGCGCCGGCCTCGTCATCGTCCGACATGGAGCGGAGGGCCTGGTACCTGCGCCGAGGGATGGACTCCCCCTATGCTCGCCAGTCTCCTCCGAGTTGGACGCTTCCTCCTCCGCCTCTTCTTCCTCCTATTCCTCTCTGGAGCTGCCGGAGGACAAGTTCACCATCGACAAGACCGCCAGATCTTTGGGAGCTGCCGCTAGCACCAGCCCCTCACCATTGAAGGTGGGCATGGCGTTCACCACCAGCTCCCAGTCGTCACGAAGGAACAGGGGGACGGGGGCGCCCACCGGGCCCGCCACGTATCCCCCAACCAAGGAATGGAGGGCCGCAACCAAATCCTCGTTGGTCAGGGCCTCGGAGCTCAAGCGCAGGGCGACGTCTGCTCCTCCAAGCCTCCACAGTGGGAGCGGGTGCTCCTGGAGCGGAGCCACCCAGTGCTCCAAGAACTCCCTCAGGAGCGTGGCCCCAGTCAGCTTCGCCGCCTCCGAGTTGCTTGGTCTCAGGTCCGCGTTCATCCTCCTCAACACCGCCTTCGCGCGAGGGTCGACGAGCTCCGCACGGGACCATGCATCACCAGACTTAGGTTGCCCCGTGGGCAATACCAGAAGAGGGTGGAGGCGCCCAACATCCATCATGACCCACTTGCTCCGGTAGCCTTCAATCCTCTTCCCAGGCTTCGAGATGGCGTTGGAGCTGGAATATGCAATGAAGCTCGCGCATGCGGAGACCTGAGCACCAGAAACCCGGAGGGAGAAAAAGTGGCGTAGCAAGGCCGCCGAGGGCTTCACACCAACATGAGCCTCGCAAAAGTAGGCGAAAATTGCCAGGAGAAGGACAGAGTTGGGGTGGAGATGCAGAGCCTGCAGGTTGTATTGGCGGAGAACAGCATGGAAGAACTCAGAGAAAGGATGCACCAGACCAGCGACAATGGCGCTCACGAAGAATGGGTAGAAGGTGCTCCCCTTGCCCTCAGGATGATCGGAGCCGACCTTGAGCACAGTCGCTCCCTCGCTGCCCTGTGCCATCGTCATCAGGCGTGCGAGGGCGAGGTTCTTCTCCGACAAATTCGAGGAATCCAGGGCCAGCGAGTACCAAGCATCAGTCGGGGACTTGCGAGGCGCTATGGCATGCCGGACGCGAAGGATTGACACAGATCTGGAGGATTTCGGGAGCAAGAGGAAGGAGAACGAGAAAGGGGATCTAGGGCAAGAAGGACGAGAGCGGGGCAAGTAAGCCTGGCCAGGCCCCCCCTTTTGTTAGTCGTGCAGTTGCCGAGGCGTCGTGGGAAGTGCAGACGCCCACACCCACGCCCAATCAACCGCCACGCGGCGCCCAAGGCCGCAGGCTATTAGGGCCTGCGGCGCTTCGCGCTTGCCCCTTCGCTTCTCTGCTAAGCCAAGCTCGCGCGCGCCTTGGGCCCGGGGGCTACTGTCGGCGTTTTGGGAACGGGGGTCCCCAGACTTGCCTGCCTGCGGCCTGCGGAGTGGCTCAAGCGGGGGCCCAGCACGTCCCATCTTCATCAGCTCAAGCTCAAGACCCTCGCGAGGGGCCAAGCCTCGCGGGGCGGACGACAGGAAGCTTCCTCAGAGGCAGCCTCATCAGGCAGGCTTGCGAGGAGGCGGAGAGATCAAGGCAAGGGTACCTCGCGAGGAACCCGTGACGCAAGCCATGACGATTGAGACCAGGCGGGCGCCAGGCGGGCGCCGGCCTGCGCAGTGTCCTTGTTTCTCCTTTGGTGCAAAGGGGGCAAGCACATGCCAAGGCATCAGGCAAAGGTTACCATTCCGGTGCAACGCGACCAAGACCAGCCGAACGGCAGGATGGAGGTCACCTTGGAGCCCAAGACGGCATCATCACCAGTGCTTTTGGCAGCCGAAGACCACCTTTGGTCAGGATAACTTGTACTAGATGTTCCCCTTCAAAATGGCCAATTGTTGGTGCCCTTCCCGCTCATTATTTGGGGAGAGGCCCAGGGCCTCTATAAATAGAGCTACCACCACAGAAGGGGATGACGGCTGGAAATCTGGTAGAACCATAGCAAAGAGAGAGGAAGAGGTGACTGAACTCACCCTAGAAGTTCATCGCACCAGCTCAAGAACACTTCTCGCGAGGCTGTTCTTCCCTTGTACTGTCCATCATCAGCCCCAGAGTCAATCCACCACATCACACGCTGGAGTAGGGTATTACACCACAACGGTGGCCCGAACCAGTATAAACATCGTGTCCCTTGTGTTGTTCATCATTTTCATCTTAGTTCGCACGAGAGGATCGGACGTAGATCGGTAGGGGAGAGATCTCCACGTGCACCCCAGTGTTTGAACCTCAAGGGTCTGCTGGAACCCAAAACCCGACAGTAGAGCCCCTAAATCCGGCATTTACTGCCGTATTTTCGGTGTTCCCACCATTTTTGCGGCGCTTGTGTTTGTTGTGTCGGGGTTTTCTGTTGCTATCCCTGGCTTCTAATGTGCCAGGGTTACTTGTTGTGTTGTTGCTATGGGCCAACGAGCTATCTTCGCCCGCGCAAAAGCGGTTCATGAGTGTCGTGAGGGCTGCCATCGATTTTGGCTTCTCTTGGACGAGATGTCGGGCGAGGCACTTGTCACGGATGTTATGTTTAAAGGCCGCTAGGGCTTCGGCATCTGGATAGTCGACAATTGGGTTCTTTTTAATTAGGAGCCGAGTCCAGAATTTCCTGGCTGACTCTCCAGGCTGTTGTGTTATCGTCAGCATCCGGTGGCCACATAAGTGCCCTGGAATTTGTCTAGGAATGCGTCTGTCAGGTTCTCCCAGCTTCCGATGTTGTTTGCCGACAAGCTATTCAGCCAATGCCGAGTCAGCCCTTTGAGCTTTAGCGGGAGATACTTGATGGCGTGTAGATCATCCCCGCGGGCCATGTGAATGTGGAGGAAGAAATCCTCTATCCATACCGCGGGGTCTGTGGTGCCGTCATATGATTCAATGTTTACGGGTTTAAACCCTTCTAGGAATTCATGATTCATAACTTCATCAATGAAGCACAGGGGGTGTGCGGTGCCTCTGTGCCGGACTATATCACGACGCAGTTCATACGAGTCTTGTCTGCTGTGTTCGGCCCGGCCAAATTTGCTTTTAGTATATCCGGCGTGATAGTTGTCGTCGTGCGTTGGAGCACGCCCCCGTGATCCATAGATCGATCTTTTATGTCCCGATTTGTTTTCCAATACTTCTCACAGGTCCTGCGTGTTACCCTAGGCCTTGGTATTTTTGTTTGACTGGCAATGGGGTGCGGTCTGGACATTGGGCTGATATGCCGCTTTGTCTCGGCCATGAGGTGGCCGGTCAGCCGCATCATACGCTGGTGGTGTAGGCTTTAATGCTTCCTCCTCGAGTTGGGGTAGCAACCTGCGCTTTGGGTAACCTTTGGTTGGGCGCTCGAGTTCGTATTCCTCGGCTGCCAGCACCTCGGTCCATCTATCCTCTAGCAAATCTTGATCAGCTTGAAGCTGATGTTGCTTTTTCTTCAGGCTTTTTGCTGTGGCGATAAGCCGGAGCTTGAAGCGCTCCTGCTCAATGGGATCCTCAGGCACGATAAATTCTTTGTCACCGAGGCTTACCTCGTCATCAGAGACAGGTATGTAATTGTCATCCTCTGATTCTCCATCTGCCGCCTATTCCTTAGGGCTAGCTTGCCCATCCTCCCGCTCAAAGCCTGGCTGGAGGGGATTGTCTTCGGCACTGTCCGCGGCGTTATTGTCTCTTGTGCCGGTATCGCTGCTTTTGCTATGGCGGGGCTTAGAGCGGTGCCGATGACGCATGTGCTTAGATTGCTTCTCGAGGGGATTATCCTCCGTTGCCTTATTGGCATCGCTTTTTTTGGGGGTGTCCACCATGTATATATCATATAATGAGGTGGTTGTCCAGCGCCCTGTGGGCGGTGGTTCCTATTCTTCTCCTGTATCGTCGTCCATACTGTCAATGTCTTTGGATCCAGAATCAAACATGTCGGTTAAGTCATCGACAGTGGCTATTAAGTTGGTGGTGGGTGGGGAATGAATTTCTTCGTCGTCCGCTTCCCACTCAAGCCGGACATAGTTCGGCCAAGTGTCTCCTAACAAGGAGAGAGACCTCAATGAATTTAGCACGTCACCCAAGGGTGAGTGCTGAAAGATATCCGCGGAGGTAAACTCCATAATCGGTGCCCAATCAGATTCAATAAGCACGGACGCAGGCGGTTCGGAGCCTATGGCCGGGGATGAATCCAAGGGTCTGGCAACACAGGTCTCATAGGTAGTGAAGTCAGTATTCGGCTCTATCACCGCTGAGCGTGCGGCCTCTGTGGCGGGGTCCATCCACCCGTCCTCGAACGGCTTGATATGCTCCGGATTGAGGGCCAGAGTAGCCACAAGTGTGATCTCCCGAACACCATCCGACGGCAGATCTAAGTGATGCTCGTCGTGACTGTGCGGCGCACCTGACATGGGCTTGAATCCGTCGAAGATCAAGTCTCTGTGGATGTCGGCAGGATAATTCAAGCTTCCAAACCTGACCTGATGGCCAGGGGTGTAGCTCTCGATCTGCTCCAGATGGCCAAGCGAGTTGGCCCGCAGTACGAAGCCGCCGAATATGAAGATCTGTCTAGGGAGAAAAACCTCACCCTAGACCGCATCATTGCCGATGATCCAAGGAGCCATCAAGCCTTATGGTGATGACACAGTGGAACTCTCAATGAAAGCACCAATGTCGGTGTCAAAACCGGCGGATCTCGGGTAGGGGGTCCCGAACTGTGCGTCTAAGGCGGATGGTAACAGGAGGCGGGGGACACAATGTTTACCCAGGTTTGGGCCCTCTCGATGGAGGTAATACCCTACGTCCTACTTGATTGATCTTGATGATATGAGTATTACAAGAGTTGATCTACCACGAGATCGTAGAGGCTAAACCCGAGAAGCTAGCCTATGATTATGATTGTTGTTGTCCTACGGACTAAACTCTCCGGTTTATATAGACACCGGAGGGGGCTAGGGTTACATAGAGTCGGTTACAAGGGAGGAGATATACATATCCGAACTGCCAAGCTTGCCTTCCACGCAAAGGAGAGTCCCACCCGGACACGGGACGAAGTCTTCAATCTTGTATCTTCATAATCCAACAGTCCGGCCAAAGTATATAGTCCGGCTGTCCGAGGACCCCCTAATCCAGGACTCCCTCAATCACAGTACTGTTACTCCCTACAGTACCTACTACTATGCCCTAACTTGCTTGACTAGAGTAGTAGTGGAGTAGGACTCTGGTCTACTACTAGCACCGGAGGATTAGTATATTCTAATCTAAAATAGTTACAAACTTCAATGCCCAAGCATGGAACGACTACGAACTGCCATCGGTGCTAACTCCAATCCCCAACAAACATTCACTGGCAGACATGGCAGTTGCAAATGCCCATGACGCAGTTACAGTACGTGTGTAAGGGTGCTCGTTTTGTCAAATACTATGGCTTGAAAACAGGCCACCATTGGATGGAAATCTGATGGTTACGTGGGATTCACCATGATTGAGCTCGTGGCGAATAATCGCCAGATATCATTACTAAAAAAAGGTTAAAACACCCGGGGCTACAACTTGCACCGACTGACCACTAACAATGATACTAACATAGTTGTAAAATGGTCAAAGATCGTGTCTACGTGGTGTTTGGAATTATATGCAAAAAAACTAGCAAGATGCATATGCATTGCACAGAACATCAAGATGCATTTTTTTTACAAAACACCTGTTGTGATTGACCCATGCAAGAGTAATCCCATGTGTAAAAACTAATGATATCTCTAGAATTTTATCGAAAACATGGTATCTCGACCATTTCATCGAAAAAATGATATCTCGAGAAAGATGATAAATGAGGTGAGGACGAGTGGGGCGTGGTGGTGACTGGTGGTCAGATTGGGCGGAGGCAGGGGGATGGACGGCGTCGGGAGCAGCCACCATGCCAAATTGTTCCAGCGACTTCCTTTTTTAATTGCTCGGCAATGAGGTTGTGGGAGATAAGGATGAATGAGGCAAGGCCTTATCTGTTAATGTGGAGAGAGGTGCGGGTATCTTTTGTAAAATTGTCATAGTTTGCTTTCTATCCGTCAGATATAGATCAAACGATCTATACTATAAGATGACAGGCACACCATCATCACCAACTCAGTTTTTTCTCTACTCCTACTCCTATATTACTTATACTTACACTCCTATAAAAGACTCAGTTGGTGATGATGGTGTGTCTGCCATCCGCCATTTCTGACCATTAGATCTGCATCTAACAGATGTGATGTAAGTTATGGCCTTTTGCAACAATTCCCACTTCTCTGCCCCAGTTTACACAAAACCCTTAGTATCTTGAAACCAACCATATTCCTCCCTCACCTCATCAAAATAGCCCAAAGAATATATTTGGAGTGAAACATAAGATATTTTTAGTGATATGTATATCAAAACTAAACTGTTTTCTTTCAAATTTGTGAATATGTATTATTCTACTTTGGATCCATTGCAACGGATGGGCTCATTGCTATAAAGGTTATCTCCTACATCGTCCGCAACGAACACCTGGTGTACTGGTCCGGGCCGGATGCTTGCAGCACAAAGGCCTGAGTTCGAATTCCGTCCTAAACTATAGTTTTTTTATATTTTTTAATATATAGTTCTTTCGCTACTATGCTGGGAGTGGAACCCACAGAGTACTTAAAATACAAGATTAAGGATGGATTCATTTCTTTCTAACTTTCTGTACGAATCTGTAGCCAGCCTGCAAGTAATGTACAATCTACTGACAGTGGAACCCATAGAGTACATAGAATACAAGATTAAGGATGCAATTAACTTTTTATAGAGGGAGAATCATATATGCAATTAACTAAAATGGATTGGACGTGACTCTATTATTCTCCAATGGCAACTGGCAAATTTCCTCCCACGGGCTGGAGTAGGTTTCTCGGTTTGCATGCGGGTTTAACGAAGGGGTTTGATGGAGGCAAGGAGGTGTGTTCAGCCGGCCGTGCAACGGGCGGCGCAGTACTATTCGATTTGACAGCTACTAGTATATTATAAAAAAGAAAGAAGAGTAGTAGAGATAGAGATAAGAGTAGAGATAGAGACTAGGGAGGAGCACCATCTACTGCTTCGTGTGCTACTCCTGCGCTCCATTCGGCCGCCGCAACCTCCCCTATAGCCACTCCCTCCTGCGCTCCATTCAGCGGGTGCTGTTTAAATTTGGGGAGTGCACTCTCGCGACTGCTGGCAGCAACGACATCATCGACGACTTCTTCCCCGACCTTGGCAACCTCTTCCTCAACAACATGGGCGACAACCTCAACGCCAACGGTGCTGCTCCCGTTGCACCGTATGTGTTTCTGTCCTTCCTGTTCGAAATCATGGTAGAATTCATGTTTCTAGTCTGTGTCCTAGATTCAATCTGTTCATCTACTATGCTAGTCCACAATATTAGTTTAATCTCTATTATAGCCATCAAGATTTATTTTGTGATTATTCATACTAAATCTCATAGTAACTTGCTCATATATTCAACTGGCGCACTCTCCCCTACAGCCACTCCCATTTCATGGACGTCCTGGTCGATGCCTCCAAGGAGCCCTTCATCTACTGCTATGAGTGCCCAATGCCGTTTTGGGGCTCGCCGGCGGACCTCGTGCATCACCTCACATAGTCGTCCGTCTATCACTATTGGCACGCTGTGAAGAACATCAAGTACGAGACATGCTACCCTTTCACCGTGCCGGAGTTGCTGGAGGATCACCGCCGCCTGCTAGTCTCAGAGGAGGACGGCAGCATCTTCCTGTTGATCGTGGGCACCGGCGAGGCCCACGCAGGCCGCTGTCCCATCTCTGTAGTGTGCGTTAGGGGTGACGCTGCAGACGCTGACACTGACACGAGGCCGATGTACGGTGCGTGCTCACTGTTACTACCCCTATGAGTTACGTGGGCGGCGACACTAGCTACAGGAAGTTGACTAGGACTGTGCCAAGCTAGGACCTTCCCGCCGATGTGGAAATGGAAGACGCATGGT